>NC_135759.1:41115126-41223174 GCF_052425735.1 Oculina patagonica
GAAATATTCAAATATAAATTCTATTCTTAGTTTTTTGGTATCTTTTAGCGGTCAAGAAAAGCTTGAGCCACACCCAGATTGATCTTTTTTAGGGGGTTCTTTTCCAAATGTCTGACGAGCATCCCCATCCCTTTCATACAGGAGTTCCCCCCCAGACTTCTTTGTTAACACGAACCTTTTTCAATATTCACCTCCAGGTAATTTTCTAAGTCATTTTACCATCTATAACTCAAACCGTTTTTTTTTTAATTTCCCTTGAAGGTTCGAGTTATCTGGAGTCCACTGTACTTCGTTAGCACAATGCTACAACCTTACAACACGTTTAACCCCTCTCCTGAAAATTGCAGGTTCAGCGAATTCTTGGAGATAACATTTCAGTTGAGTGCCCAATCAAAAGCTTCTTGAACAAAGGAAATAGGCTTTGGATATAATTTTATTGATATTAAAAATAATCCAGAATGTTTATGTTTAGTTTTAACCATTTTTCAACTTACCTGAAAAAAAAAGTCCCAAATGATATTCCAATGACATGGGGGATATTTTATTGATATCAACTACCAAATTTTTATTGCTGAAGCTAATTGCAATCAGAAACAAGCAGTGATATGTCAGTCTGAGACTGTACTGATAGTTAACAAGTGCTGGTGAATGCCTTTTGTCCGCCGGTTCCAAAAAGTAAGCGGATCTTTCCTCCAATGTTATTAATAAACATATTTAGCATGGCCTTTGTTATGAATAAGAAATACTAAGGCAAAAAATAAAAACAACATGTACTAAACAATAAGTAAAATGTTCCTATTTCATATTTAATAGTTAAGTTAATCCAAGGAAAATAAGTATAATGAAGAAAGAATATGGTATTGTGTGACCGATTTATATGTAGGTCTACCTACCCACTAAAAGGAACAGAAGAATTCCTGGTATAAACAGAAGCTTTACATCTACAGCAAATTTTTCATGGGACTTGGGGTCGCTTAAATCAACCATCTTGGAAAAATAATTTAAAACTTAAATAAAAACTTCACTTCGAATTCTTGATCAATGGAACGATCAATCGCTTACGTGTCTGGCAGAGCTCAAAGCATGGCTTAGTGACCTGGCCTAAATTTCGTTCAATCCACAGGCACCCCAGTGGTATGAATTTCCAATGAAGCATCTGTGTTCATATAAGGTGATGCATTGTGTAAATCATGAAAGAAACAAAAAAAATACCAGGAAATTTACACAACGACAACTTTCAAACCCCTTTCAAGCATACCAGGCGGTTTCCGCAAGCCTCTTCCCATCAATGATGAGACCAAACTTTAATAATATTGACTTTTTCATTATACACCGTAAATACCCAATTGGTGCATTTGTCAAAAAAGCGAGGCTGTTATATACTTTGAAAAATCAAGTCACCACCCGTCTGGCCTAGTAATTCCAGTTTCCTTGAAAGACTTCAAAGCTTCACGCAAGGCGCGCAGATGACGCGTTGAACATGCACGCTTTGCAGACCTACGTTGAATGTGGCCAATAGGGACAGCGGATTAGATTTTTTTTGCCCGCGCGCGACCCGCGCGTCCCTCTGACATTGGAATAAACCGGCCTCGGCGCCGCCGGTGAGCAAACTTGCACCTATTGCGTCGTTCTATCTCTGTAAGCTTACACATGATGGCAGAAGTTAAAATCTTTAGCTCGGGGGAAGACTGTAAGTCATCATGGAGAGATGCAGGAGCAAAGTACGATGAAACAGATGAGCTTTTGGAAATCATGGGAAAACCAGTGATGGAAAGATGGGAAACTCCGTACATGCACAAACTTGCGTCCATTGCTGCGTCGAAAGGAGGCCGAGTTCTTGAACTTGGCTTTGGAATGGCAATTTCTGCGACAAAAATTCAGTCTTTCCCTGTCGACGAACACGTCATAGTTGAATGCAACGACGGTGTCTTCAAACGACTGGAAGCGTTTGCTAAAGCAGCCAAACAAAAAGTGACTCCGTTGAAAGGTAAACTTTGTGTGCAGACTATGCTAGCACGGTACATGCATTTTAACACCACTGTAAATGCTTGCTTGCATACTTGCTTGTTATTAGATCACTTTTCATTGTTAGAAAATACAAATGTACATGCACACACAAAAAAATTTAGAACATTTTCTGAAAAGGTACCCCAGGATACCCACTCTTCAACTCACAGCTGAAACTAAGGGCCTGTTTACATGATTCCAGAATGACTTCAATTCTGGAATAAGTTCATTCCATCCCTATATATTTCATTGCGTGGAATTTTTGCAAAACGGAGGCCAATATTTTCTCTGCTGTTGCTTGTTGCTGTATTTGGACATTTTTCTCCCACATAAACTTTAAAAATCAAGTGACTTCCCTTCAAAGTTCTTTAACCCTTTGACCCCCAAATTTTCTTCAAAAAACGCGTTTTTTAGCCGCTAAACTGAAATTTTGTGCTATTGGTTTACCCAACTCAAAGAGCACTTTTTTACACCACCTTCATAAAGATTTTGTAAAAATGTAATTTACTTTGTGCACGCAAGCAAAATTTGACTTGTTTTTTTTTTTTTTGCTAACCTCCTTTTTTGCCCCTTTGCTTCCTTTTTTTTTTCCTCTTATTCTCTCTTTCTCCTCATATGCATCTTTGCCAAAAGTTACACAAGGAACCCTGAAAAGGGGACGACCAACAGTGACGCCAGCACCACAAAATAGCCAGCACTACAAAGAACAGTCCTAGAAAGGTCAACAAGCTCTATCCGATTCTTCAGACCACTACCTATATGAAGTCAAAGGCAGACTGCACCTCCAAATAGCGCTGAATGCGCGTTTAGGAGTGAAAGGGTTAATTTTGTTTTCCCTATCTTTATCAATCATCCAATACTTGTTACGTCAATCCTTAAAAATAGAAAAGTCTCCCAAATTTGGTCGGTGCTAGTCAGTTTAATGGCTGGAATTAGTAAGGGATTGTAAACCAATAGGAAATGAAGAAACATTTTGAATGAATGAATAATAATTATAAAGAAAAAAAATGAATTAATAGAAGACCTGGTTGTTGGTGAGCAATTCAAATTCATTTCATGTGGAGAAGAGTTGTCCCTGGTAGGAGGGTTATCCTCTCCCCTGTGCCATCTTTAACCAACAGTTTGAATGAAAAAAGTGGTCTCTGCTGATCATGACCGAGACAAAACTTGGCCCTCCCGGTTTCATGCATGCTCTGTATGTCCAGACTTGAACCGGGCAGGCGAGTCAAAATAGCCAGAGATTACCTGGAAAAACTTAACTTGCATCCCCCCCCCCTGCCAAAGGGTCACCCTACCTTCAAAGCAAGTGATCTTCAACCCAGGGTTACCCTCATCACCAACCAAGTATGCAATTTCTCACAAAAACGACTTGTAGCTATTTATAAAGGAAAGTAAAAAAAACTCTCTCGCCCAAGGTGGCTTGGTATGGAGGGTAACCCTCCTGCCAGGGACACTTCTCCTCCATATAAACAGGCCCTTAATAGCTGTAAGACTCATCAGTGATGTAAAACAAAGAAAGGCTGAGAAAATGAAAACCATGAAACAATATTGAGCGGGGGAAAACAATGGCTTGAAAACAAAGTGAAACTTCACAACTGTTCTGGAAAAGTGGCTGGCATTGCCACCACCTTATGCTTATATTATGTAGTAAAAGAGTACTATTTTCACAGGCTTGTGGGAAGATGTGGTTCCTAGTCTAGATGATGGTTCGTTTGACGGCATCATGTACGACACATATCCACTGACGGAGGAGACATGGCACACGCATCAGTTCATGTTTATCAAGGATCATGCATTCAGACTCCTCAAACCAGGAGGGGTACTAACATATTGTAACCTGACTTCATGGGGAGAGCTGCTAAAGACAAAATATGACGACATCGAGAAGATGTTTGAGGAAACACAAGTCCCAGAGTTGCTGAAGAGTGGATTCCTAAAGGAGAACATATCAACAGAAGTCATTGAAGTTGATGTGTCTTGTGATTGCCGCTACTACAGCCACAAGAAAATGATTGCTCCTACCATCGTAAAGCAGTAGAAAAAGCTACTCTTGTATTATTTCATGAATTGACTTAGTCAGTGTATTAAGATTTTTTACTTGGAATGTGTGGTTCCAGAAAATGTCCATACTCCCCCACAGAAGGGATTGGAAATTCTTGGGGGTGGTATGGATAGTTTTTGAAACTACACAATTAAGGTAACCAGAGGACAGCTTTAACACATCTTTCGAGGTATTTTTGTATGTCGACTTCAAGCTTTGAAAAACTGTTTAAAAAACATTTTAAAGAATTTTATTAAAAAGCTTTATAAGAAACGGTTGCATGGTTAACTTTTGAGGCCTCTGGGCTTTCCGCACAGCCCGAGACATTAATTATGCATGCAATTTTCTGACTGACTCGTTCTTTTCATGCTTGTTGTTTGTGTATAGTGATAGTATGAAATGGTTGCATACATAGTTAATGTATGAAAATCTTCTATAGGGAGTTTGAAGAGGAGAAAATCTACTGGGCAAAGTAGGTGCATGTGGAGTTTTTGTACTCTCTCTCACCACACTCAGCAGACTATACCTGACTATTTTGGAAACCCTATTCTGTATTTTCAGATATTTCAACCCAGCAGACTTTCAAAATGTTACGACTCAAAATATTAATAATTATGTGATTTGAATCCAATTGGCCATTCTGAAGTTGCCAGGGGACTGGGGCGAGTGTCAGATTTTAAGCAATCAATAATCTGACACCTCCACATAAAAGATCAGGGTAAGATTCAAATATTGTCCAAGTTTGATGCTTTAAAGATAAATAATGGTTGTCTTGACACATTTTAGAGGGCATTTGAACCAGCTTAAAGCCTCTTAATTTGTTGAATGAGTGATTTTCAGTGACTTAGAGTCCAACCTCCAGAGAAATGCCAACAATTAATGCACCCCACCCCCTCCCCCTTTCCCCACCTGGATAGCATATTTTGTTTCAACTGTCTGTCAAAAAGAGAAGTGAGAGAATGGTTGGTACAGGACACTGCAGGGATTTTTTTATTAAATTTTTATTGATTATTAGAAGAAAAAATGAAAGTGCACCAAAAAATAAAATACCGGTAACGTGTTTTTCTAAAAATAAGAGAACAGCAAAAAACAAAAACAAAAATAATATACCTACATAGAAGAAGAAAAATTACATGTAAAGTTGATTAAAATAAGATTCGTTATAGTCCATAAACTAAAGTGACATGTGCAAACTAGGACGCTAAGAAAAAAACTAAGCTGGCTCATTTAAAAGCCCAACCGGTCTGGTTATTATACCTTCAAATTTCACCCAAATCTTTGTTTGTGTGAAATTTCAGCTGGTGACAAACTCTCTTTCACTAGTGAAATAAGCTGGTAGCCTAGCTGCTGCTCTTAGATACATCCCTGACACTGGAGACAAAACCCAGCTGGGTTGTTTGAAACAATTTATTACACTTTTAATGATCATGTTTGACATTAAGCTGACAAAACAACCTTCATGAACAATTCGGAATACATCTGTAAGCATTTTGTCACATCTTCCATTAATTTGCATCTAAGAATTCTGAAGTTCGACCAGGCCAAGGGCTTTAATTAGAGACAAACAATACCAGATCAAATTGACTTTAATACAATAATGCTTTATTATATAATTTTATTATTTTACATTCATTTTACAAATTAAATTATTTAACTTCTACAATTCAGGGTTTGGTGAAGGACAAGATGCAATATAATGCATTAACGTGCAATATTTGAGAGTAATCTACTAAGTTACTTATGGTTACATTTAAGTTTCCTTGACCAAACTGTTTTTGGTTTTCTGTCTTTCTCTGTAATTTGCTTCCTTGGTACAGGCTGCTCTTTTTGAAATCTGGGTTTATTTTGAAATTGAATTTTGAAATTCAGTAATTAGGAACCCTCCACTCTAAGTATTTTCAATCCAGATCAAAAACCCATGTCGGGGTTGATCTTGACATTGGCAGATCTCTAAGTAACACTGCATCTTAAAGCCACTTTTCAGTGGCCCAAATAATAATAATTATTGCTCCGTGGCCACAAAGCCCCCCCCCCCCCCCCCATCCTCCTCTGCTGTAGTGCATAATAAATTTTTTATTTGGTTCATAATTTTTCAAACCAGTTTGACTTTTATTTTTCATTGTCTCATATTCATTATCATAATCTGAAACAAAGGGAACTGAATACAAATCAAACTGGTTTGAAAATTTTTTAAACAAAAGATAAAGCACATGCATAACCCTGTTTTGCTATCTTCACTCAACATGAAATTTGGGACACTACATGCAGCAACAATCTCACTGAAACAATAGCTAGTACTAGTTGTGTTATGAAACCTACATATTATAAAATCATAAACTCTGAAAACATCATGTCTTAGAAAGCTAAGCTGATTTTGTACTGACTGGAAATAAATAACTTGACCAACTGCAATTCCAAGTGAATTTGATGTCAAAAGCAGTCTGAAGCGTTCATTAATCACCAAGATCATTTTAATTGATGAGGTCAACATCAAATGAATATTATTATGTACCACTGACTTCATGTCAAACAACTTGTACAGACTGTTGTTTAAACAACACTATTGACAACTCTTTTTCATTATTTCCATGGTACATGATAACATCTACAGTATATGGTGTGGTTCCAAGAAATATCCATACCTCCCCCAAGGATGGTTTTTAGGTTTTCACCCTCCCACTTCCCTGGAATTTCCAATTTATCTTCACACTTTCCCATATAATTTTTTGCTATTGAGACCTCCCCCCCAGAATTTCCAATGACCATCCTTGGGGCGGGTGTGGATATTTACAGGAACTACACATAATATATTTTTTATGTACATTATGATCTTAATTATATGATTTTTGTGACCTAGTCTGGACACAAACACTTAACTATAATGCCTTAATCTTAACAATTTTATTTGAGCCATGCTAAAAAATTTGGGTAATTAAATGGCCTTATGTAAGAACAGCCCATTTTTCCTCTGACATTTTATTTACAATTTATCATTTTTCCATGGCCACCAATTTGTTTTTAAGACTTGATTAAGTACTTTGGGGGCTGGAAATCAAATGACGTGTAGAACAACAAATAACCAGCTGAGGTCTGCAAAGGAAAGAAAGATTTTCTTATACATGCATATTATACGAAGGTAATTCAGTAGGTACAGTATACAAAATTTAATATACCTTACTTTTTCTACTTTGCAAAAAAAATCAAGACCACATTTATGGAAATAAAAACTCATCTGTCAGATTTATTCTTCTCAAATTTGAAATGAATGGCTAGGGGAAAAGTGTTATTTAATTCCAACATGCAAGTTGGTAGTCCAACCTTTACAAGTAATTTTCTTGACAAGAAATATTTTAACTGGGCCGGGTTGTTCAAAGCATGTTTAACCTAATCTAGGATTAGTGTTAGTTTTGATTTCAGCGTTTTAACTTTTCAATGAGGTTTTCTGCTTATTTTCTGTCCTACAGTTTTGTTCTCAATTAAATCGCAAACTCCATAGTTCATAAGAAAGAGAAACTGAACACTTGATCAACTTTTTATCCTGGGTTAGTGTTAATCGGCTTTCAGACAATCCGACCCTGGAGAGCAAGTATGATGCACTTATAATTACTGTGGATAACTGCTTGCCTCCTACCAGTGTGGTTCAGGTTTGATTCCTAAGTGAAGATTCATGTGTGTGTCGCATTTTGTTCTGTTATTATTGGTTCTTACCTTGCTCAGAGGTACAGTATAATGGAAGAACTATTACTTGGTGTTTGATATGGAAAGACAAGGTAATTGTCTCATGTGTGTCTTTGTCTATCACCAACAACATAATCTTGTAAAGTACTTACAGCATGAAAAAGTACAAGGTTCTGACAAACACAGCATCCTGTGATCTCCTGTGTGTTCAGTTTATGACTGTGATCACACTGTCAATTTGTAGCAAGCCAAAGAAAAGACACAGGCCGCCCAGACGTGGTATTCGATTTATGTGATTGAGAATGATGTGTATGAGAATACTTTGAAAATTGCTCTAAATAGTACTTGTATGAACGATTTGAATAAAAATGTCTTACGTTATGTTTATCTTGCGTTATTTTGACATTTCTGTGCTTCTGGAGTGGGTTTAAAGCCGTTTAGACAAGTTTTTTTTTCTCTTTAGGGGAAGCACAATGTAGGAAAGAAAAACTTGTCTAAATGGCTTTAAACCCACTCCTGGGCGGCCTGTGGAAAAGACTATAAAGACTATGAACAGTAAAACTAAAAGAAGATGTAGAAGACATACCACAACATCTCTGGGCGACATCTCAGTAACATACTGGTCATCAAACTTGTACCACTTCCTGTCGTAAACACTCTTGCAGAATGCCGTGTAGTGTCCACCATGCATGGTCCCATAATGATTGGATACGGCATGCAAGTTGTAACGTGTTGTGGACTTTGGACCCACTACAGAGCTGGACATGTCCAGTTGTGACATGGGAAAGGACACGCTTGTTTGAAGTTTTTGACGCCACATCCCTTCATACTGAAATCTACAAAAAATATAAACAATATCACTATGCCTACCTGGTGAACTTTTTAGGCCTGGTTCACGCTAGTGACATAATGGCATAACAGCAAGGTCATGAAAACACAAAAATCACCTTGCATTGATGTTTTTTGCCACAAGTGTGAACAACACAACATAGCAGACATGGATTGGTATCATTGAAACATAGATGAATGTATTGCAAAAAAAAAAAAAAACATAGATGAATGTATTGCAAGCTGATGTAAGAGAAGTTGCTCTTAACCCCTTGCCTACCAAGGACGTATATATACGTCCTATTTGTTGTCATGGAACGACCGAGGACGTATATATACGTCCTCAACCAAAGGACACCACTGAAAGCCTGGTTGTTCGCGATGCCTTGAATAAATCATCCCTGGTTGTTGAGAAAGATCTGGCACTACTTTTGAAAGACCGCTGACCCCCAAAAATTGCTTTTTGTTCTGAAAATTTTCAAAATGGCTTGTGTGCGTGAAGCCAAAATGGACACAGATGAAGCTATTGCTCAAAAAATTGGCAATTGTGACTGTGATGTAAGCGATTTAAGTCACAGCAAATTTGAGCCAAGTAATTCTGAAGAGTTTGAACAAAAAGAAGAAGAAGGTGTCAAGGAAGAAGTTTCAATCGATCGAAGATATTGAACCTCCAAATGCACATGGTCAAGGCGATTTCTCGGGAGCTGTACAAGGCAACTGTACAGTATGAGAACGCGGAGAAGGCAGAGGAATTCATTTTAAATGCTTAATATAGGTGTACATTAATATTTTATCTGAAAAGATGCCATTGTTTAGCCAAATTGAGAATCTCATTAAAGATTCAATATGGCCGCTGGTCGCTTAGTGTGTTTGGCTCTGGTAGGCAAGGGGTTAATATTACCGTTTGAGGTGTACCACAAGGATGGCTGGTAGCCTCCAGATCTGAATTGTTTTGCTGGCTTCCCTTCTTTGTTGGCATCTTGGACAAAACCTGTAATGAAAAATGTAAAGAAAACTTGTCACTGTTGAAACTAAATAAATATGTAGAACAACATGGCCACCACATTCCCTTACACCCATTTAGACATAACCATAGAATCAGGCTTTTAGCCAGGATTTAAAAAGTGGGAGTCCAAAGGCCTGACTTTGTCCCCATAAGAGGGCCTGAGGAGCATGCAAGGTGTTTTTCGGCAGTTATGAGTGCAAATGTCTCTAAAGATTTCCAAATTTGCTAAAAATTAATAACCTCTATATACAGTTATTCATATTAATTTTATCTGAAAAGTGACTATCCATAGGAATCCTGGACTCCCACCTGGCTTAAAGCCTGGATAGAAGTGCCTGGTGAGTGACAGTCAAACCCAGGACTATGATCAAAATTTAACATACTGCTTCACTCACCATTTGTCATCTCCTGACATTTTCTCAGGTTTTGTAAACAAGGTCAGGCAATCCTAAAATAAATTTAAATAAATCTAAAAAAATAATATGACTGTACTAGGTAATTTAATAATAATTTGCCCCTATTGAATTTAAAATAGTACATAATAAACTAAACCTTCCTGCTTATTACCCATACAATTGTCACTAATAGTATTATCATCACAAATTAGTCACTGTAAAAGAGACTAGTCAAGATTGAAGTTTAAAATGTAAAATTGGGTATGATTGGCAACATTTTTCAAATTGGACAAATAATGAATAATGGATCACAAAAAGTGAAACAATATTTGATGAACATGCCGGAATTTGATTTAAAATTATACATTTCTTTAACAACCTTGCACACAAATATTACAATTTTTAAATCTAACCTAAAGACATATTTTTTCAGAAAGCATATGACTTGTTTTAATATTTTTAATCTTTTATCGTTGTAATTTTTTTTACAAATATTTTTAATAGTTTGTCTTTTTTATATTTTAACTTATAGGATTTTAACTTATCTGTAAAGCGCTTTAGAATAATTTTTATATAATTTTAGCGCTATATAAATTAGATTATTATTATTATAACAAGCTTAAATATCAATATATTGCAGTTAGGCTTGTGTGAAAATGTTGATTTATACCATGCCATAGAAAATACAGCCAATCAGAATACAGGAAAGCCGTTGTATATTCGACGGTATTCAACCCAACCTTCCCATCGTGCGCTGCGATTGTATTCTCGACGAAATTTAGTGAGCGTATTTTCTATGGCATGGTATAAAATAGTTACACAACACTTTCTCATGGTATACTATGGAATATCCCACGAGTCACTTGTATTTTCTTGGTATACTCACTCGCCTAAAGGCTCGTATGTATACCAAGAAAATACAAGTGACTCGTGGGATATGCCATAGTATACCACTTGAAAGCGTTGCATAACTAGTATGAATTTTATAAACACAAAAGTCTCCAAAATGCACAGATAGTTATATCCTTGGACATTATTTTCCTTGTGAGTTGTCTGTTTTTGTCAAGCTACACTCTTAATTTTAAACTGTTCACTTCTTGGAACAAGATTATGTCAGTAGAGAAATTTATATCCAAGGCATGCTGTCTTTGCATCAAAATATGGATGTTATTTATATTTTATATTACCTGGAGTGTACAACGACTTGCATTTGATGGCAGTGGAAGGGTAAGGTTAGAAAAAGTGTCAAAAGTTCTGGATTCTTTACTACAGACCATACATTTTACAGTTGACATGAACAAACCCTGAAATTACAAAATGAGTATACAATCAATAAAATGGACTAATCATATCAATAACAAAATTAGTTCTGCATGTACTGTGTCATACTTGGGACAAAACCAAAATAAGTTTATTTTGATAATCAAAAGAGCAATCAAATTCCTGACATCAGTTGACCATGACCTTCATGACCTTCTATGACCTTCTTGTATCTACATGGCCAAATATTTAAAGAAGCTGTCCTACTGCATCAGAACACAGGCTTACCATCCTCTGTTTGTGAGGTCAGTAAAATTTTAAGCTTCCTTAAATCTGCTTTTACGGCCGTGTATTTGTAATAAAATGAGATAGAAATATTTTTGCATTGTTAAGTGCGAGAGCAGTTTCATGAGTTTAAGTATTTGAATCGTGTACAGAATACAAATATTTACACAAGGCGTGCAACTTCGATATCGAAGAATTCGGTACCGCCTCCAGAATGTAGCCCAAAAAACATACTTCCTTGACTCGCTTTTCAGTGTCAAAGTTCATACACCTCATACTCCATCTACAGTATTGCTTCTACAAGGAATAAATATTTGACTGAAGAAAAAGTTTCAGATGTCATCTTACATCAAACAACTCCACCATAATTGATCGATTTCTCTTCTTGTGGTTTTCCCAAGCAATCGTGGCAGCTGTTGGAGGGTCTAGATCATCACCAGGTGCCTTAAGATATGGCTTGTTCTTCACCTACAGGATACATAACATGGTACTACTCTTTAACCCAAGGAAGGTAGGTAGGAAGGCAGGGAGCGAGGGAGGAAGAGAGGAAGGTAGGTAGGTAGGTAAGGTGGTAGGTAAATATGTAGGGAGGGAGGAAGGCAGGCAGGCAAGCAAGAAGGAAGGAAGGAATATATATCAAAACTACGTACCGGTAACTAGCATACACAATGGACATTTGGTTTAAAATTATCAACTTAGACACTCTTCACAAGCAAATACCACTAGGACTGTGTTTATGGCCGTCTGCTAATGAAAATGTCTGTTAAAAGGCATCAGATAACACCACGCCACTGCCACTGCCAATACCAATACCACCACCACCACCACCACCACGTTGACTACGACAACGGCTACAACTACGACTACTACAGACAGATTTCTGACTGTTGTTTCCCACTGATGTATTTTTAATGGAGAAAAATAACAGCTGAAAATTATCTATCTGTGTGTCTTCACAGGCCTTGTTGATTATTAATGGTGTTAAGGACCAGAGTTCAGGACCAGCAATGTTGTCCAATAAACGTCTGATTAACACTCTATTTGTAAGTGTCATCATCATCACAACAACACAACTAAATCACCTTGAGCATCCAAGCCCTGGGCAAGAGAGCTTACTACATCCAAGGATTAGGTTGAGGAATAATGGGCTGCAGGCAACACATCAAGACACCTAGCTGATTGGCATACATGTGCACCATACCTAACATGTGTAGCCCCCCCCCCCACCCCCCCCCCTCAAAAAAAAAAAAAAGTTTAATACCAAGAGTACCTTGTTGAGATCCTCTTGTAAGCCATCCATCAAAAAAGCCAGCAGTTCTTGGGAATCCTGTTGATCATACCCTGAGAACTGGGATTTGAACTTTCCAACTGTTCTTTTGAAATCTCCAGGGGACACACACTTGAATTGTCCAGAATGCAAAACTCTGACAAGTACTGAAAAGCTTTCAGCTAGTTCCCCTGAAAAATATTTTGCTCAGTTATAGTGATGCACTGCATCACTTAATGATAAAGGGTTTTTTTTTCAGTTGGAACATTGTGGTAGGTTTGGAATCTTTCCTTGCAAGGATTTTGAATGCAGTAAATATAAAATGTTGTGCTGCATGATTATCCTACGTTAAGTTAGAAAAAATACTTGCATAATACTCAAAAGACGAGAGTCTAATAAAACAAATTTGAAAACGTATCAAGTATTATGGTGTGCTCATAGCTGTATGGTGTTTTGCCTTCTTTGTATGTTAACCACAATAATGAAGTTGCTATAATGTGGGAAAATATCATTTTCGGACTAGAGGTTTTCCTTTTTTAAAATGGCTGTGTCAGACACATACATACATTCAAACCTTAATTATGCCCATCAAATTATAGCTCTAGAATAACAATTAAAGGTATTGCATGAAAAACTTGACAAAGTTCATCCCATAACTTACAGTTTATTATGAAAAAAAAAAAAAATTTAAAAAACATGAATTTTCAACTGCTATCACCTACCCCTTGTACCATCTCGATTAAACCTGTTGATATCTTCCATGTATGCACCTGAAATGAAAAAAGCAGAAAGCGGGGCAACACTGCTTAAGCACTGTACAACAGAGTTCATATAACAAGTATTTCCCAGGTTACGGAGTCCTGTTAATGCTGCTCCCAGACCACCATAGCTGGGGTTAAAGCTGTCCAACTGGTTGGCTGACAAGGGCTTTGCACTGCGGTTTATAACCGGCCTAGCTGGTCCTGTTTGTCCAGGGTCTGGTTTTGATAAGCGATCTATTATTGGTGTCTTTGGACCAGAAGTGCCTTGATCACTGAGCTTTTTAAGGTTTGGTGATGAATTTGACCTGCGCAACAATGGTCGATCCACTGAAGATTGTCTCTTTATAGCAGGCTGCTGCTTTTGCCCACTAGACTGTGGTGCAGCAGCTTTTGTCCCTGTTGTGGGCGGTTGCCAATGTGTTGACTGGGTATTGTTATCTTTATAGTACACTTTCCCTCCACTTTCAACCTTCTCCCAGCCAGGTGGCAGCCCTGTTGCACCACCAGATTGTGGCGCAACAGCATTTTTCCCTGTTATGGGTGGTTTCCAATGTGTTGACTGAGTATTGTGATCTTTATAGTACACTTTCCCTCCACTTTCAATCCTCTCCCATCCAGGTGGCAATCCCGGTGTAGTTACATGGGTGGTTGGCTTTTTGGGTACAGAGTTTTGGGAAGGTTTTGAAGCATTTTGTTCAGCTGGAAGTGTTGGGTCACTATCTGGCTGTTTAGTGGCTCCACTAGGACCAACTTGGGCTGGCTTCTGAGGTGAATGATGAGCACTTCCTGGGGAAGGAACTTGACTGGCATTAATGCTGTGGTTATCTCTTGGATATGCCTTGGGGATGGATGTGGGGGTCACCTGATTAAGTTGTGCTGTTGAAAGGGAAGACTGTCCAGGAACTTGACTGCCACCATGCGGCACTTGATATACTGATGGTACTTGTGACTGGTTTCCTGGCTGTACACTTTGTGCCACTTGATGAGGCACTTGGCCAGGAACAGTGGGCACCACCCCCCTGGGGCCTTGTAAATGTGCAGTCGATTTTGAAGACAGCTGAGGTCCTTCAGGGGGAGACGAAGGAGACACCGTTGGAGTTATCTGCAATGAAGTTGTGGGATGCCCTTGGCTAGCTAAAGAAGATGTAGAACTCACACTTGCAGGCTGAACCTCAGGAGCTGACAGGTTCGATGGCACAGTAGGTTGTGAGCCAGTAGGTTGTGATGGTAAAAAGCCAGGGTGAGCAGATGGCATGCTTGAAGGGCTTGAGAATGGCACAGCAGGTTGTGAAAATGGCTTTGGAACAGCTGCACTTGGTAAAGAAGACGTTTGGGTGGTTGGTGCCATTGGAGAAGCTGAGTTAGGAGTAGCTTGAAAAATTGGTTGTCTTGAAGGATGTGGCACTGTATTTGGTGGCGGACCTGGTGGCCTAGATCCCACTGGATTTGGAATAACTGTTTGAGGGGCTACTCCCATTGAAGGCTGCTGTCCTGATGCTGAAAATGGTGCCATCGCCGGTTGCAATAATGGAGCCCCAGGCTGGGAGGGTGGTATGTTCATTGGACCTATTTTTGGAGAACCAATCTGGGATGATCCTGTTTCAGATAGTCCTGGCAATGTAACACCTGTCTGAGATTGTGAGGATGGGACTTTTGGAGGAAATCCTGATTGATCAAACTTTGTGCCAGCTCTTTGTCCTGGACTAGAACCTGCTGAAGAAGCTCTACCTCCGGGTAGTGGTCCTGGTGTTGGTGCATTAGCATTAGATTGGAAAGGTGCTGGGGAGGATGATGGCACTGAATTATTTTGTTCAGTACTGCCTTTTGGGTTAACAAGTGGGCCATTCACATTTTCAACACCTACAACAGGAAGAACTGGATACTGAAGGCTGCTGTTAATGTGATCAGTTTCAGGAGATGGTGGCAACTGAGGTGCTACTTTTTCCTCTTCTGGAAGTTCAGGATAGTCAAGTGATGATAGGTCTACAGGTGTTACAGCTTTAGGTTGTGGCTGCACCTGAAAATATGGAATGCTGTATGTTAGAAGAATTAAAAAAAAAAACAGAGGACCCCCTTTCCTGGAAGGAAAAACACCTACTCCCCAAAGAAAGGCTGCAGTATAGACAAATGGCAAACAGCCATCAACAAATTAAAGCAGCTGGCAATTTAACACACAGACAATACTGTTGCTTCTTTAAATTTAGGTTCGGTCCATCAGCAATGCATTAGAGTTACAGTACATCCTCAATGGCAAAATTGATCCAAAACAGTTTTTCACTGATTTATAAACTCTAGATGATTACCTTCCATCTCCAGTTTTTGTGCAGTTCTGGTGTGTTTTGAATATACTTGTAATGATGTGTTCATCTACTTAGTTTCAAGCAACATTTACCTTTGGTAGTTCTGCTTTCAAAGCTACAGATGGATAATGCCAAAGCCAGCTATGGAATCCACCATCCAGGAACAGTGGTTCGCGCTTTAAGGAGCTGTATGAATCAAAGGTGAATATCACATCTTTGAGCCTTTGAATTCGACATTCAGGTTTAATATCTGCAAACTTAGTTGATTCGTCCATTAAAACGACAAACTCTTTTTCTCCTCTCTTGTTCCAAATCTTTCTTGTTGCTTCGGGCAATCTTCTTTCTATGCTGCCTACTGACACCCTAGAGAAAGCAAATCTGTTATTTAAAATACATCAATTCATGAGGATGCTATTTCAAGGAAACACAATTAAGACAGAACTATGACATAATCAATTTTACTTGATGTGTAATGCTTGTACATGTGATTTGTTTTATTTACATGCTCGTACAGCTTAATTACATTAAAATACCATTGATTCATGTTGTATTTTTTTTTGTAACTTATTTTGCAGGAACTAAATTTTGCAAAAATGGAACAGCATATTTCACGTGACTTAAATTTCGCGATTTGGCAAAAAATACCTTTAAAGGTACTGAATTTCGCAAATTTGTCAAAATACTGGACTGAATTAACAAACAGTAAGTCTCACAATTGACACAACTGATTTTAATTTTCCACAAAACGAAACTTAAAACAGTTTGACATGTTCCTTTGTAACAAAGAGCTAGTTTGACAATATCCCAAGATAATTATGCAGTATTTAACTGACCGTAATGTTGATTAATTATAAGGAATTATATAAAAGGGTACATAAAAGTTCATCTTGTTATTTTTCAAAATTTTCAAAAAATCGCACAAAATTAAGTCCTGTGAAAATAAGTAACAATAAGGTATATATAGCATAAGCATCTGGCTTTGTGCCAAAAAACCGGAAAATACTTAGCAACATGATTCTGCTGAGAACCACATTCAAACCATACAAAATAATGCCTCTCATACTACACTGTTCCCTGATTAGTGACTCTAAAAACAGATCTACACTGATAAAGTACTCAACACACTCAGAGTGGAAATGAAGTTCAGTATAATTAGTGTTACAGTATGTACTATTCCTTACCCTTGATCCAGCAGCTCAGCCGGTATATTTATACAACAAGAACATCTGATGCGGTTTTCAAGAAACATGGCATGAGGTCGACAATCCAGGATCAGAATTTTGGACTCATTTTCTGGTGTCAGCAAATTGTACAGATCTTGAGCAGATACACAGAGTGGACCATCTGTAGCCATTGATTTGGTAGATGAACTTGGAGACTCTAGACCAGCAATCAGTGTACCTAACATGACAAGACACTGAATGTTAAAAGTGTCAATTTCATATTTCTATGGAGTACATACATGCCTTCACTGGTGTTCTGAAACACTTGGAAATACATTAGACATGATATTGCCACCAGACTCATGAGTGCTCAAGAGCATAAATCAACATGTGCAAAACAGTGAAAGACCATGGTATACCTGCCAACTCTCACGCCTGCGAGTTGAAAACTTCGATCTCACACCAACTCACGCTTACGAAGCAATTTCTCACGCCTAGTCGAAAAATGTGAGTTATTAAAGCCATAACTGATGCACAATCCAGAAAAATGTCAACTCAAACCAATGCGAGAAACAAAAACTCTGTTTGAAATGAGTAAATGACGATGCTTTTTCCAAAAATCTCTGAGTTTGACAAGAAATGCATTGGAATCAATGTCATGTTTAGCCAAACACCTCCTGGAACTGGAACCGGGATACTTTTGGAACGTCTTCGGAATACTTCGGACGGCTTCGGAAATCTTCGGTAGATGGTTGTGTCTTCTTCGGAAATCCCAGCACTCTCAGGGAAAAAATTGCACGCCTTTACCCAGAAAAAGTTGGCAGGTATACCATGGCGGTTTGATTTGTACATATTTTCAAATAAGTTTGCTTCTTACTTTCTATTGTCTCATTCATATTTATTACCACAATTTCATACAAAGGAGAATAAACATTCCCAATGAAAAGAGGCTTAGGGAAGGAGGTTGAAAATTTCAAAAAGAGCAAATAAATTCCTTATTCTTGGTGGCAAAACACATTTGTAATGCCAAAGACAATTATTGGTTCAACGAGTTAGTCAGTCAATATTTATTAACAAGTGAGTCATTTACTGTATATAATGTCAGTCATTTAGCAAGTCAGTCTGTCGGTCCATCCACCTGTCCATCTGTCATTTCATCTGTCCGTGCATCTATCCATCCACTTGCTATTAAATTACTTGCTTAATGGTTGCAGTCATTAAGTAAACATGATTAACATAGGATTAGTACAAAAGCCTATAATAATTGTAGTACCTACCACTGCCATTTTCTGATGTTTTTGGTGTAAGGATTGAATCATGACTAATCTGAAAGATAATTAATAAATTAATAAAGAAGCCATTTTGAACAGCAAATTATTATAAATAAAGCAATTAAAACACAGCAGAACCCCAGTAACTCAAACTGAGATAACTCGAAACCCAGCTAACTTGAACTGTTTTTCGCTTCCCTTCAGAGTTCGAGTTACCAGGGTTCTACTGTACTTGCAAGAACCTGACAATAAACAAGCCAACTCTGTATAAATAATATTCATAGCTACGTACCTTAAGCTTTTGAAAGACATCAGAGGATGAACTAATGCCTTTTCCATTTAATAGAAAATCTATATCACTGTCAATACCACTGTCACTAAAAAAAACCACAACAACAACAAAATTTAGATTTATACACCTCGTGCAAGTGAACTCAATTTACATTTTAAAACATGTAATGATAAGGTGTTGTTAATTTGACAGGTTTTAATGCAGAGTTCACCACTCCTTCAGTTTATCAATAAGTGGATGATAAATTACTGTACATTCTATGATCAACATTTACAGTGTCAGACTGTGCTTCAGTTGAGTCATAGTATAATATGTATAACGTCAATTTTAAAAACTGGTATTGGCCCATCATTAATAACACATGCTGATGTATTAGTTGTATTTAAAAGGACTATGTCACGGATTTTAACAGATGTTTGAACAGCCAAAATTTACATTTTTATTTTGTGTTGTAGGAAACTTAAAAATAATGGCCCATTTTTATTAACCATTGCTATTTTAGAGCACCAAGAGCTGTTTAAATGTGCATTTGGGTGTGGATGGCTTTGATGGAAAATGGATTGCATTTTGAAAATGTTAGCCAACATTTTCAAGTTGCTTCCTGGAGCCTTCAAGTAAATCAATATTTTTAGCTGAAGTTTGAAAATTCTAACCCCAAATAAAGGTTATGTCAGATTAAGTAAAATGCTCAAAGATAATGTTTTTTATGGGTAAAGTTGCCTACCACTTATTTCAGAACAGTTTAGACCAAAACTTGGTGAAATCCCTGTGACATACCTGTCTGTTCCACTGCCATGTTTTGCCTTTGTAGCTTCTAACTTTTCTGCACACGCACAAATAAAAACAAGGGAAGAAGGAAATTAAAACTGTCTAGTAACCTCCATGATGAACCAAAATATCCAGACAAAGGGCTGTCCGGATTTAGGGCCACATACAGTCGAAGCTCTCTTAACGGACACTCTCGTAAGCGGACAGCTCTACTTACGGCCACCTTGTTTGAAACCCCATTTTAACTCCCATACAAACTCTGTATTTTTACATTCTCGTAAGCGGACATTATCGTAAGCGGCCGCGGACACTTGCAGAGATAACGACTTAGACTTTTTCTTTGTTTTTAAGCTCCTGTAAGCGGACATTCCAAAGAAAATCCTACAAAGAACCTCTTTATCTTGTTTTTATCAATTAACTTCACATCGCGGTTCGTGACAATGATTTTACAGTAATTACAAAACCATCTTTCAGTGTTTGTTTTGTCGTCATTCACGTCGGTCCAGTTATTGTTAGCTCGGCAAGCTCTCGTAAGCGGCCATCTATCCCCTACCCCTCTAGTGGCCGCTTACGAGAATCATTCTTGTAAGCGGCCAGCTCCAGTTGCGGACACTTTTTTCGCGTCCCGAGGGTGTCCGCTTACGAGAGCTTCAACTGTAATATGATTTGGACTGTTGTCTACTGTTATAATAGAATCTAAAAAAATTTATAATATTATAATTATTATTGAAAGTGAAAAAAATGTTACTTTTGTCTTCCTCTTCTTTTCGTTTTGCTTCTTCCTCTGCTTTTTTGTCAGCTTCCTTCTGAGATCTTAGCTTTTCATACCTAAGAAAACAGGTAACATGCATACTTTAATGTTTATAAGTTACAGGAGCACTATACATCTATGTATATAGCTACAATTCAATGACGACAGGTTTCACTCATGCAAAAAAAAAGATATTTATTGGATTTGGCTTTTGCATGATGCACAATAGCAAGATCAACTATTAGTGCAGAAGCTGAAATTTGAGCCTAAAGCACAAAATTATCAGCAATAAAAAATGGGGGTCGTCAAGCTTGTTTATGAGTTATAGAGCAAAATTAAGGGTGTTCTTAACAGGTTATACTGTTGCTCTGGTAACCAGAGATGTCAAGAAAATAGCCACAACATATTTACCAATCATTGTAGTACTGACGACCCATCAAGGTATACGAGCTGGAAAGTGCTGAAAACTGATACCAGCCACCTTAAGTTAATTTATTTTATGCTGTAAATTAGACCTGTTCTTTTCTTTTCTGGCAAAATTAACACCTTTTTGCCTTTTTGCCCACGTGCCTGACTAAAAAAGGACATCTAGCAGTCTAATAATATAACCAAGTTCCAAACCAACCTTTTATCAAGACTTTTTTGCAGTGCCTCTGCTCGCGTTATAGACTTCATGGTTTTTGTTTTCCCAATCATATTGTCATAATACTTCTACAAATAAGAACAACAAACAATAATAATTAATTTAGCTTGGGGTTAAATTATCATGTTCTCTGGCTAAGCATAGTAACATATTAACCTTCTTTCTGACCACTTCTCAATCTATAACGATGCAAACAGTATGAGAGGCAAAGTTCTACAAGAGCAAACTACAATGGCCAGTCCATCAAACCCTATTGTTCAAAGTGTGGATAACACTTACGAGAGTCCGTAAAAGCGGGAGTCATTTTAAGCCAAACATTATTCGCCGGGGATCTGGATTTTGTCCTTAATAGCGAGTGTCCGCAATAGCGGGGTGTCCACAAGGCGAGAGTTGACTGTATAATTATTTAAAGATGTATATTATTCCACAGAAGCATGCCTGGAAATGTCACTGAACGCTCACCTTGTTATCAGAGTATTTGCTACTCTTTTTAATCAAGGAGATGATGTTAAAATATCGCATATAGAACACATATGCATACTCCTCGTCACCTTCCAGGTCATAATCCTGAGCTTTCAAGTAAACTTTATCTCCTGACTTGATATAACTAAAAAAGAAATAAGAAAGAGTAGAACATGCAATTTTTCTCAGTATAAGTCAAATTATACACTTGTATAACATTCTGCAGTCACAAAGGTCTAAAAAAAGTCCATAAATAATTATATCTACAATGTAATGCATCATTTGCAAATCAATCCTCAAATATAATTTCCGGGTTTTTTTAGATGGGGGAAGTTCTTTTGGTGATTAATTTGATGACAGAGTTTTCTAAAAGGAGGTAATTGAGTAAAATAAGAAAATTAATGGATGAGTTACTCTTTCAGGTTACAGTTATTTTAATCTGACTGGGTGTCATTTGGACCCACGCCCTTAAAGAAGGTGTGCACTTAATTAACTCCAACTTCTATAAGTGACAACTTAATTAGAGAGCATATCCTCAGGCTATTAGCAACTTTGCATAAAGAAGATAGATGTAACCAAGGATAAAAGAAATACAAGTGATCAAAACTTGGTGACATGGATCACTATAAATTCATTACTGTATCCAAATTTGCAATTAGCCAATTAGACAATTAGAGGCCTTGGGCGCTTTCCATTTAACCAAAAATCCCAGTTTGAAATTCCCGTGTGGCGAGTAGAACAGTATTTTCAGGTTGTTTGCACCAACAAAGCAAAACAAAATAATGGCAGACTCGTTGCCTCTTTCACTTGCTTTGAAGTAGTTCAAAGACTATGAAGTTAAAACAAACGGTATTTTAAGTGAGGACGATAATATTTTTTTAAATAGAGTCTACGACTACCGTACTTTGAGTATACGATACCAGCGTGTGTTCCTGACAAGTTAAAGGATACCACTTGGTAACGGATCTGGACGAGCAATCATTCATGCTTGAGTAGGAGCTGTAAGCTTTCCGTGAGAAACAAACTAGCCAAGCACTGATATTGAAAAGCCATCTTGACTTTGCGAACACATTTAATTCTAGCTCGGAGAAGCTGGGCTTAAACTGGAATGGTCGAATAGAACAGTATTTCCCAGTTGTTCTGATTTTCCAGAATTTTAACACCACCTTGCGAGGTTGTCCTAAAATTTCCGAAATTTTGTAACAAAAAATTTCTGTCCCAATTGCTTCCCAACTCAGAATATCTGGAATTTTTGGTTGAATGGAAAGCACTCCTTGTCTACTATCCCAACTTCCTGTGATATCAAGGTACTGACATGACATTGCTCAATTTTTGGTATGCTTTCATGGCACATCAGTTTGGTGTTGTCATTGGTATTTTTGGCACAGCTGTGTAGGGGTGACTATTGGGGTCATTTTGCCTATTGCGATAGTCTTGCGATAGTCTAATTACTATTGAAATACTATTGGGATGGTAGTGACACTATTGCGATAGTATTGTAATAAGTGACTTTATAGTGGTTTAATCATTTCTTTCTCCAAGAGGGGGGTGGAGTTAATGTTCGAACCACCTTTTGAACGCAGATAAGGCCCTGGAGATGAGCGACGTCCGTGAAGTTTGCTTTTATGGCTTGTTATACAGTACGGATTCTGATATAATGAACAGAAAACTGAGAAACAACGGCAAGGAACAAGAGAGGCATCGATAGTACCGATGTATCGTTACACCCCTACAACTGTGGCTTGTCAAAATCAGAATCCATTACGGAAACGCACCCATTGAAAAGCGTCACACGGGAAAATGCAAATAAGCTTAAAATTAAACACAGAGCATGCGTAACGTACTGTCAATCAAGTAATCCCCTGTGTAGGTTGATTTCTTAACCATTGTTTTTGCTAAGAGGGCGGAAATAATAGACGGTAATTTGTGGTAAGTCCCGTAACGTAATTGTCAGTCGCCACTACTAGACAATTTAGCGATTAGAAATTTGTTGTTTACACGTTTGCTCGGTGAAATTTTCACTCTGTCGATTGCCCTTTCTCTAAACAGTTGTTATCTTTCTTGTGAAAATGATCTCTAATCGGTTTAAATAAGGTTTCCCGATAAAATGAAAGTAAATAACACATGCAGCAAAACAAAGCGGCAAATTGTTTACAACGCGTGCCGAAGCAGCGAGAGCCACGAAATATTCGGTTGCCCTCTTTCCAAAGTGTTTCACTTTAAACTTAACAATAATTCTCGTCAAAATTTTCGCTACAACAAAGATATTTTCATGGCATTGGCGAACAAACCTCAAACAAAACTTGGAATGTACCAGGGTCCGAAATTATTTTTTTTACATCGGCGCCACCTGGCGACCGGACCGAAAGTTTTAGTCGCCAGATGGCAACTTCTGGTCGCCAATGTTTTTCGATTGACTTTCCTTTTACACTTAAAAGACGAAACACTTGTTCTTCTTGTGTATTTTTGGCCATTCATATGCTCAAAAACAGCTTACTTATACCACAAAACAACGATGACAATCACTCAAAGAAATGCTGTACCCGTCTATAAGTAGAGTCTTAAAAAGTCTTCTTTATCGAATGTTAACTCTCTAACATTTAAACGGAAAATACTTTACAGTCTTACCCAAACATTCCGCTCTTTAATAATATAAAAAACATCATTTCCACCAACTTTCTGACATATTTCGACAGGTAGTTTTTCATTCAACACAGTGACAACAAGAACGTGTTGCGTTCGTGGAACGTCGTAGCTTAGTAGCCTGGCATGTAATTGGAAATATCTAAATCTTCCACAAAGTTTTTTGCATCTGTAGCCTTACCAGTTTCAAGTAAATGACGGAAATATTTCAGCGTGTCCGCGGACATGACATCGCCAGAATGAATATTCATTGCATGGACCATTGCATGCGAAAGAAAGCACATGTCTGGGCGCGCCCGCAATAGTGGGCATGTACTAAAACCCGAAACAACGAAACGAAACCACCGAAACGAAACGACCGAAACCGCCGAAACGACCGAAACGAAACCGCCGAAACAACCGAAACGGCCGAAACGAGCGAAACGAAACAAAATTACCGAAACAAACAAAACTTCAATATTTTCGCCACTTACCGTACTATACACTCAGTTTAGCTTACTATACACTCCGGTTAGCCTACTATTCGCTCCGGTTAGCCTACTATACACTCCTGTTAGCCTACTACACACTCCGGTTAGCCTACATTTCACTTAGGTTAGCCTACTATGCACTCCGGTTAGCCTGTTTACGGTTAGCTCTCAATAATTGTAATGGGTTTTGCTTGTTTCGGTGATTTCGTTTCGTTTCGCTCGTTTCGGCCGTTTCGGTTGTTTTGGCGGTTTCGTTTCGGTCGTTTCGGTGGTTTCGGTGGTTTCGGTCGTTTCTTTCGGTGGTTTCGTTTCGTTGTTTCGGGTTTTAGTGCATGCCGCAATAGTGTCATGGGGAAAACTGCTGAGGAAAACAACATGGCGGCTTGCAATGTTCGAATCGTGTTGATCGCAGCTGTTGGCTGAGCTGTTGGGGAGTTTATACATTATGTAGCGAGAAATTTACTTCAGTGTTATCTCAAGGACATCACTAAGATAAAAAGTGAGTCAATAAATTGTTAAAAAACGGCTCCGAATTTTATTTTTAATCAATTTCTCTGAATAATCTTACAAAGCAACTTAGTCGCCAGTGGGCGATCAGTTGTGAAATTCTGGTCGCCAGCTCTCAATATTTAGTCGCATTGGCGACCAGGAAGGCGCAATTTCGGACCCTGTGTACGTTCACGATATTCACGCGTAATCGGCCGCTAAAATATAAACAACTTTATACAAAACTCGTGTTAAAATTTGACCGGCGTATCGCGTGGCAAATTTCATTCGGTTTAGAACTGCTTTCTCTTGTTAACATAAAAAACTGGCTTCTTCACAGAAATCCGAGCTTTAAACAACAAGATTGACTTGGAAAGTTGCTGATAACAGACTGGATTTCCAAAATTCGCACGATGTGTACGGCGCTTCGAATTTTGGTCATGAAATATTACTTACGAGGTTTTGCATAAACTGTTCGATAAAAAGAGCTTGCCGACACTTCCAAACAATCGGCATTGTCCTCTAAAGGACTCATGGGCATTTCGTTCAACTCCCTTTTGGGAATTTGTCACTTCAGGATCTAAAGAAACCGAAACTGTCGGCAGCTTTTGCAGTGTCGTTTCCAAGGCTTGGTGCCCGCAAAACGTCATGGGTACCCCACTTTTCCCGGGCGACACGTTTCAATGGGCGCCTATCCGTAATGCACAGATCGACCAAACACGCCTGAGATACAGCTACATGTGTAGAGCATACCAGACGTTAAGGTACATGTATAAATAGTGGAAAATTTGAGACTGTTTCCTAAGCATGAGTGCAAATTGAAAATATGATGAGTCTTGACTACGTGAATCAAACATTAAATTTACATTAACAAACCAAGCTCAGAATTCGATAATTTGAACAATAAAGACAACTACATGAGAAACGGCACGAAATCGCTCTCATGATATGCCATGCATTTTAAGTCAATACACAAGCATTATATGGCAGTTTGTCTTATGATAATATTGTGAACTTTTCTCGTGGTTCTCTACCCGGAGATCATACAGTTGTTGCTGCTGATCAAGTGGTAATTACTGAAATATTGAATGAATTAAGCTTTCATTTATTATCTACTGTTTTTTTTTAAGATGGTCGTACCATACTTTTACATCGACGTACGTACATAGTAGTGTAAATAATTTCGCCTGATCTGCAAGGTGGTAAAACAGCGGCGTTAAGCGCTGATTGATTCTCATATCACAGGTCAGGTACGCTGTACTTGTCTGATACTCTAGCAGCATTGACTTGTAACGAAAAAGAAACCCACAAGTTTACTTACGGTGAAGGATTTGCATTTCTGTCAGCAGGAAGACCAGGATCGGCTAGTTTGTTCAGCTCTCCTAAACCAGAAGCCAAGTGTAGATCCTTCAGCTTTTTCTTATCTGACGAAGGCATGATAGGTTATCATTTAGGCATTACTAGCTCAACATTTTGACGACAACTTTCAAGGTATTTTTCTCCTGGAAGTAATGACGGCCATATTGAATTTGGCATATGACGTCATTTGCTGTGTCTCTATAAAACGCGCCTTTTGATTCGATAATAAATGAGCCAATCGCAAACATTTTCACATCAACGCAGTCGTTAGTGCTGTGTAACCGCGAATAAAAACATGGCGATCGATGTTGTTATTTTCTTTCATTAATCGTGTGGTGTATAAACTTCTCCGTTAGTCGAAGGTAAGTAGGCAGATGTTGTGAGCTGCTTCATATTATATTCATAGATAACAATCCTATTGACTTGTATATCTGATTATCGTTCCTCCATATGTAAATTGACAGTAATTAAGCTTAACTTAATCCCCCCTTTTTGTGTTCAATGAAAAATACTCACGCTACTCACGCGATGCGTTGCAGCAAGGAGCGCATAGCGCAGATTGTACTTTCAACATTATATTATACGTTTCCATTCAAACGCCGATCTTGTAGCTGCATGCTACAACTAAGTAACATGTATTAAGATACCGACCCCAAGGAAGGTCATTGGATATTCCAAGGGGGTGGGGGGTGTCAAAAGCCAATCTTCGTAAAGAAAAGTATGGGGCTTAAGGTGATTCCACGGTATTGCATTGCGCATCCTAGCTGCGCATAAGTTTTCGCGTCATTTAGCGCGCGCACGAGCTTGCGCGCGCACAGAACACTACGAGATTCCCTTTAGGCTAAGCTCGGTAGGGAAATATATGGTCATTTTCTCTTAAACGAGCACGGTGACCCCCATTTTTTAATGCAATAATTTAAATGTCATACGGTTGTCTACAATATATTGCAATTTAAAGAAAAGTTTAAAATTCTACATTGAGATATTTTAATTTTAGTGCCGTAAAAAGCACGTTTTAAGGTAGTGCCGTTAACGTGCGCACAGAGCAAAATCTTTAATTTCTTCATTATCTTAATTCCTGTACAATAAGAATAGTTTTTAATATAAGATCAAAGTCTATTTTGTTGAACTAGACTAATTTTTTAATGCAAAAATGATTTTTCTCGAAACAATAGCAATCCCCATTTGGATTACTAGGGTTCCTAATATATACCTCGCGGGCCGTATATTTACTATAATGCCATCCATTTTACACAAAAACTAGCGCGGTGACCCCCATTTTTTATTTTATTTTTTTAATCCTCATAACATAATTGTAACCTGGACCAAGTTTCAGAAAATTTTTAATACTCCTTCTATTTCAGTGGAATCACCTTAACTGTAATTTTCAGAGGGGTGGGGGGATTCAAACCAAAAAAACCTTCCATGGGAGGGGTATGGATATTTTCTGGAACAACACAATTTATATTTACAGTTTTCAGTGCATTGCAAACTCTGAAAGTCAAAATCCAACTGACAAATGTGTTTTTCGCTGCCGTCAATCATAATTATGGCAACAGCCAACAAACCAACCATCTACCAATCACAGCCGACAGATGTGACCTTCTGGAGCAAAACCCCGAACCCCCCTTCCCCCCTCCCTCAAGAAGGCCAAGTCAGGCCTACAACTCTTCAGAAAGCTGGCTACGCCCCTGACCCTAATTTGCAATTAATCTTACTCTTGCAGAGCAGTTACACAACATATTTACAAATGAGAGAAGATGGTTTGTAAATAACAGTTGTCAATCAACATCATGTCTGTGGCTCACCTTGAGCTGTTTGAACAAGTGGGTGATTACCCAACACCTTTCAACAGACATGATGAAGAGGATGAGGATTGTGATGAAGATGACGATGATGAAGATGAAATACCTAAGATCAGGATTGGCATCTGCGCTATGAGTAAAAAGGTAAATCACATTATATTAATTAAGTAAATAACCACTTCAGGCAGCTGGTATTTATATTGGAGGATAAAGCCTGAGGATGAAGGATTCATTGTCCAAAAAATGAACAGTTGGCCGAGAATGAAGCTTTGAGAGCAACTGTCAAATTTTGAGGAAGCCAAAAAGGGGTAAATTATTTTATAATCCTTCAATTAATTTCCAATGCGCTTTATTGCCCGTAAATAGGAGAAAAATTACAGTAATAGTCACAGTGTAACTGCAGTTGAAATGAATGGATGGTTTACATAGTTTTTTTTTAACACTGTGATTTGGTTAAAAAGTTAGACCTGAAAAGGGGACTTTGTTTGTTTGTTTTGTACTTGTCGATAAAATTGGGGGATGGATATCAAATCAGACGGGTATATTGCCTGATACCTGTCATCCAGTTTTGTACCATGTGATGCGTTTTGTGAGTGCACATGAAAATTAATTGGTGCATTATAACGACAGATATTATCCACAGCTTAGGATATACCTTATTGTTACTTATTTTCGCGGGATTTAATTTTCGCGATTTTCGCGATTTTCAAAAAATCGCGAAAATTTAAGACCCGCGAAAAAAGGTTCTCGCGAAAAATAACAACGCGAAATTTAATACCCTTCTATATAATTCGTTATGAATATTCAACGTTGCCGTCAGTTAACTACCTAATGACCTTGGTACAGTCGTCAAACTAGCTCTACTTTGTTACAAAGGAACATGTTAAACTGTTTTTGAAGTTTTGTTTTGTTATATGGTTTTGTTCAATGCCATTGGAAACTGTTGCAGTGGAAAATTAAAATCAGTTCCACCAATTTTGAGACTTACTGTTTGTTAATGTAAACAAGTATTTTGACACTTTTCGCGAAATTAAGTTCCCGTAATCTTATTTTTTTGGCCAAATCGCGAAATTTAAGTCCCGCGAAATATGGCCGTTCAATTTTCGCGAAATTAAGTGCCCGCGAAAATAAGTAACAATAAGGTAAGTGCAGGACTATTGTGTGCTAATCTGACCATTAACAGGTCACAAAAATCCAGTTTTATTAACATGTGCTGTACATTGAAGTTGTTCAGCTCAGATAATTAAGAGAATTAATTAAAAGTTAACCTGAAAGTTTAAATTAACAAGTGATCAGACAATTTGCAATTATTTTTTTTTAGACTAAATCTCCACCAATGCAAGAGATTCTGAATCGGATGTCTGTGTTTGATTGTGTGGACATCTTTGTGTTTCCTGACGATACCATCATGAATGTCCCTGTTGAGGAATGGCCCATCTGTGACTGCCTGATTTCATTTTACTCTAGTGGGTTTCCACTTGAGAAAGCTATTGAATATGCCAAGCTAAGGAAACCTTTTGTTCTTAACGATCTGGAGATGCAGTATGCCCTAATGGACAGGTTGGTTGACCTGGGATTACAACCTTTTAAAAATCTCAGACTGCGTTCCTGATATTTCGTTGGCTGAGAAAAGGAGTTACAGTTATTTAGTATATAATTTATACCATACAAGTTAATAGTGCTTTTTGGCACGCTGATTGCATTGGTTAACTCAGAGGTTATTAGCAAAGTACTATATACCTCCGAGCAGCTAAAGAGAAACAAACTGCCTTCGCTTGTCGCTTTGTTTACCGAAAATGTTTTAATTTGGTCCTTTAGTTACTCAAATGTGTGGTACATGTATATACTAAAACAATTATTATTCACCTCAGTGTTGTTGAATGCGGTGGATATTTACCTCCACTTCCGTGAATAATAATTTTGTTAAATAGTTACTAAAATTAATGGTAGAACTTCAATTGGTGAAGCCTTAGGTAGCTTTTTGTTTATAGTGATTTGGGTAAATAATTACTGCTAGAATTGTTGAGAAAACTGACAATTGAATCAAAATGCTCTTTATCATTTCATTTTCATTTTATTTATTTATCCCATTTCAAAATTTTAAATACAGCCAGTGTATACAAAACAACAAGAAAAAGAGAAATGAAAAAGGACAAGAATATAGTAGGCTGATTAATTTTATACCCTTGATTTAATTACATCTACCGGTAGTTTAGGATAAAAAATGTAAAGTAAACTTAGTCCTGATCACACAGGTCATAACCCAATGCCCATAATGTGGCAGGATACTACTGGGATCTTAGAAGTGACTAATTGAATTTTCATTAGTGGCAGAGCAGGATGTTTTGGTTTTGTAGAGCATTTCCATCAAAAAAGCAAAATATTATGTTGATGGACTATTTAGAGGTTAAAGCAATTGTAGTATCATACTGTCAGGACTGGGCACTATGCCTGGGCACTATGTCACTGGAAAACTAGTTACGGAACTGTCTCACCTGGCTCACACTTACATCTTCGCATATCGTCCCACATCGGCTGACCTCAAAAAGCACGGAATTCTCAAAAACTTACGAAAGAACAAGGACATTGTAATTTTGCAACCAGACAAAGGAAACGGCGTAGTAGTTTTAGATAGAACTGCGTATGATAGAGGTATTTTAAAAATAATCAATGATACGTCAAAGTTTAAGCCCCTTAGCAATGACCCCACCCTAAATCGGGAAGGGAAATTACAGCGTTTTCTCAGGGATTTAAAGAAAAAGGGCCATTTAGATCAAGAGGTATATGACGCCATTTATCCGAGTGGGTCACAACCTGCTAGGATATACGGCCTACCCAAGATGCACAAACCGCGGGCGGCCAACTCTACACCTCCTTTTCGTCCAATTGTCTCTTCTATTGGGACATACAAATAAATAAATATAATGATAATAAGTGAATAAATAAATAAAACTATATAAGTCAGGATGATGAGATAAAATCTAAAGTAATTATTATATATACAATATGCTGTACAATAAATGAGTCAATACTACTAAAATTAGGTTAAAAGGCCCGAAAGGTCAATTTTCATTATACTATTTTTAAAGGCCTTAAGAGATCTGTTGGTTTTGTACAAATCTGGAAGTAAGTTCCACAGCTTTGGCGCTAGGCAACGCCACGATTTGAGGCCGTTGGTGGTGGTGTTGACCCTTGGCTGTTTCAGGATGTCGGTTCCTCTCAGATCGTATCTGACGTATCTAAAATCCAAAAATTAATATGGTCAATTGAATCACTTTGTCCAAATTTGCAGCAATGCAGGCAATGATAGGAAGCAAAAGCAAGCCAACACACACGCAGGAAGAGGAGCCATTAGAAGATCTATGTGTATCTATTTGTTCCAGTTGAAGGAATCTAACAGTCACTCACATCAATGACATGCTTATCAGCCTACGCCTGGATATGCAGGATGTTATGGCTGTTACTGAAAAGCACTATGGGAAGCTTAAAGCCATTTGCCCCCTGCAGCCCACTAGCATAGAAACTCCAAAGAAGGGAAGGGGCCAGTGCTACCCGTAGGAAAATTCACAGCAACACTCACTCGAGCAACAGCAATACTCACTTGAGCCTTGTATGGACATGGTTAAAGGTCAAGGGGCACCACATTGCTAAGTCGTCAGGCCATCAAACGTATGAGTCTTGAAGAGTACCACCGAGACCTGACCTCAAGCATGCCACTAACCATCATGAAAGAGAGTTGGCAAGCAACAGTCGACCTGGTTGAGGAGTACAGCAAAGTGTTTTCATGTTTAGGAAAGTTGGGAGTCAACATGAAAATACACATAGACTTGGAGGCAACAGGCACCATACAGAAACAGAGAAGGAAATCCCTGCTGTTCAAACACCAATTTGATCAGATTCTTAACAAATGCGAGGAAATGGATATCATAGAAGATTTAGGAAGTGAGCCAATGGACAGGTGCAGCAATGGCATCCTAACACCAAAGAAAGACAAAAAAAAAAACATAAGGGCAACCCCTGGACATGTGGGATGCCAACAAGTACATATTGGTTAAGAGAACTGAGGACTTCACTAGGTGGTGCCAAGTATTTCTCCCATTTGGACGTGAATGGTGGGTACATTCAGTTGGAGCTAGCCGAAAAAAAGCAGGAAGCTCCCCACATTTTTCATGCATAGGGAGCTAAAACGACTTAAGAGATTGCATGTCAGAGTCAACAGCACAGCAGAAGAGATCACAATAACACAAGAGCTGTTAGCGTTGATGATGACATCCTAGTCTTTGGCACAATGCCAGAGGAACACAACAAAGCATTTAGGCATGCACTGCAGCTGTGGCATACGTGTAAGCAAGGGATCACATTCAGTTTAAAAAAGAGCAGGCATAACATCCAAGCTGTAAAGTTCTTTGAAAAGAAGTTTTCAAGTGAAGGCATATCGCCAGACCCAGACAAGGTGGCAGCTTTAGAGGCAACAGGACCCCCACAGTCAGTACCCAAGGTACACTCCCAACTGTTCTTCTTTTATGGAACGAATGCCAGCTACCACAAAGTCAGTATGATCCTCTGGGCAAGCAGTGGAGACCGGTCAAGTATCATTTAAGAGCATTTGCAGACACCGAAAGCAGGTACTCACAGCTACAGGAGACCAAAGCAGTTGAGTGAGGCATTTTTGCTAATCAAATAAATAATACCCAGGTTATGGCACCAGAGACATAGAGGTCGATATCAATCACAAACTGATGGTATCGTTACTGACACACTACAGAACAACAGCATCACTCGTCATAGTGGGGATGCAGGTGTGCCTTTAAGGGGCAACAACTACCTTAATTAATTATGTCCTTGAAAGAAGATGGGGTTGAAGAACAATGGAGCAGACTACAACTCTCAACATCCAGAGCTACAGTATTGGTTATACCAGAGAGCTCTGTCAGTGGAAAGCAATCTGAATTGAACTGAGAAAAACCAAGGGAGAGTTTAAGAAGAATAGAGGGACTGAGGAGGAGTGAGAGGCCCTGAAAAAACACAGATACACAATAAACACCCGCGTATAAGAACCTAGAATTTTTGGGTTCAGGCTGAATGGGTTCTTATATTTTGGGATAGTTTTTCCGAAAACTCAGGCTGATTAGGTTCTTAGTAGGTTCTTATTTGTAGGAGTTGTCATGATAGTGATACCATTCAGAGAGCTACTGTAGTACTAGTATGTCATAATGGTTGAACATTTGTATTTTAAACCGCAACAGTATCATAGGCTACCATATTTACATGAGCAAAAGTCAGGGCACTCTACAGATTCTCACCTGCGATCAGGCGTTATTTTTCTCGCGGCGGAGGGGTCAACGGAAAAATGAACGCCTGATACAATTACTTGTCGAGACGTCTGTAAAAAGTCCAGAATCTGGACTTTTTTTCTGATTGGCCAGAAAACAAAAGGCAGCATTAGAACTCTATCCTGATTGGCTATTGGAGTTCAAGTCTAATTTCCGGTCCAAAAATATCGCACGTAGACAAAAATTGGTAGATGATTGTTATCATGGCGGGTGTTGAGCGCAGGTTGAGCGGAATGAAGTAGAAAGCGAGTTCTTCTAGGTTTTAGAAAATCTCTCAAGAGTTTTGTTCACAAAACATTTAAATATGAACAAAGGGAGTGTACTCAACGAATAGTTTGTGAAAGAAAAGATGTTTTGGCGGTGCTTCCGATGGGATTCGGTAAGAGTGTGATCTATCACCAGTGGTGTCGAAGAGTATTAGACTGTCCACAGCCCTCTATTTTTTCGTGTTTTTCGATCGATGAGCGCGCGGTGAGAACGGCGAGAGAACTGGACGCCAGCGCAAAACGGAAGAAGTAAGACCCCGCGCGCTCGCGCTTCGCGCTAACGTCGTCTGCTTTTTTGCGTTGAAAAATCGAGAGGCTGTGGACAGTCTAAAGAGTATTACATCACACCACCAAAGACGCCAGACCGTGCCAGTGACGAAAACTACGACCTTTAAATGACTGACCTGAGCCTTACACAAAATCAGCCTTTGCAGAAATCAAATTTTAAAAACCATCCGATCAGCTCGTTCAAAAGGGTAATTCAAACACATGTTCGTGAGAGTAAAAATATAATTTGAAGGCGCTAATCACGCTTATCTGATGGCATCACCGACATTCTCGACGACGTTGACAGATATTTTAATAAGGGGGCGGCAGGCGACTTGACAAGTAATTGTATCAGGCTTTCCTTTTTTTCTCCTTCCCTCCGCCGCGAAAAAAAGAAAGCCTGATCGCAGGTTATACAGATTCAAGTCCCAAGGCTGCACCAGTATAATTTTATACAGTATTTTATACTCTGTATTTAAAAGATTTCCAATTAAACAAATAATTTTCATGGTGTTTCTCAGAAATTTCACAATTTCTATCAATTAAAATCCAGTATTTTGGCTACAAAATAAGAGTGTTTTTTTGTATAAGAACCTATTGTTCTTTGCCAGCCTAAATAGGTTCTTATATATTTGGGTATTAAAATACCCAATTTCAGCCTGTAGGTTCTTAAATCACTAGGTTCTTATACGCAGATGTTTACTGTATGTGTTTAAAGGGAAAGTACCCAGACCTGTAGTATTGTACAGATAGGACTGGGCATTACGCCTGTTGTATGCTGGGAGTTCACAGGCCTGGTTGCTTTGTTGTTCTAGTTTCAATGCCAGCATGATAGTCATTGTCGATCGTTTCTCAATAGCATTAGCAATGCCATTTTTTAACCCAGGGGGGGTACTCCGGCTTGTAAATGACGGGGATGATCGAATGGAGGCAAAACCCAGGACCCAAAAAAATCCCCAAGTCTTCCGACATTACACAAAAAAATCCCTGGACCAAAAATAACCCCCCAAAAAATCCCTTGGCAAATTACCCCTAAATTGCCAGGAGGGGCAATAATATAACACAAAGAAAATCATAAAAAATTGCACGCTCGTGTTTGTTTATTCATCATACCATAAATACACCAAGGCCGTGCCAAGGCACTTTAGTCCGTTTTTAATACCCAAAAAATCCCCTATTTAAATCAAGTCACCCAAAAAAATACTTGCCAAATTTTCCAACCCAAAAAAATCCCTGAATCGAAAATTTCAAACCCAAAAAAATCCTTCGATCATCCCTGTCATTTACAAGCCAGAGTACCCCCCCTGGGTTTTTTAATCTATAGAAATTCCTGAAACACTTATTATGATGTTCTGTTTTGTATAATGTGGATAGATAGATAGATAGATAGACAACTTTATTTAAAGAGGGTAGCACATAACAGAAATTCTGAAAAACCTGTGGCCCTCTATTTTTTTAAAAAAAATTACAATTTCTAGAAATATGAAAACTAATTAATTAATCTAAATAATCTAATTACAAAATTTAAAAACTCTAAAATAACAATAATTAATTTAAAATACAAATGATTTGTATACTACTTCTAATTACAAATATCTTTAAAAATGCTAAAAAAGGAAAGGATATAAGAAAATATGTACATGAGTTAAAATAGATCAGGCTTTGGTTTCAGAGTTTAAAAAATGTTTTTTAAGTGCAAACTTAAACGACCCAATGGTGCTCTTCTTGCGAACGTCCAGGGGAATTGTTATCTTATGTTACGCCAGACTTGACTTATGGCCAAAGCCCTAAGTGGGCTTTGGCCAGACAGCCAACAAATAATTTGTGAAAGCCATAAAACATGCTGGCCACCATCTTATTTCTTACTTCTGAGGTACTAGAGTAAAAATTGACATAAATCTGGATGCTTATGTTGACACATATTGACACTGCTTATTCCTCCTTTTAGACCAACAATGTACAGTCTTCTGGAGAGTGCAGGAATAGAAACGCCAAGACACGCCATATTGCAAAGAGATAAGGATGGAAAACCCATAAACACAAAATTTATTGAGCTAGATGATTCAGTGCAAATTGGGGATGTGGTGTTCCAAAAACCCTTTGTTGAGAAGCCAGTGGATGCCGAAGACCATAATGTGTATATCTATTTCCCCTCGGGAGCTGGTGGTGGGAGCCAGAGATTGTTTCGAAAGGTTGGAGACAGAAGTAGCGTGTACTCACCCGAGAGCTCTGTGCGAAAAGAAGGGTCCTACATCTATGAAGACTTTGTGGTCACTGATGGAACAGATGTGAAGGTAAACAAGGCATTGACCGTCATTGAATGAATGAAAACTTTATTTACACTCGGGATTATGAGGCGTGTTAGGCCTCAAGCAAGTAATGCTAATGAAACCGAGTAGTAATTACCAGTAATCAATAAACAATTTTTTTCCTTACAGGTTACTTGATATGGTGTGGTAGCTCACTAATGTTTGATCAATAGCAAATCATACAGTTAACCAGACAATAAAAATTAATGTCTTTATCATATACAAGAGAGATCAGTACAGTTACCAAGCTGAACGTGAAAAAGATCTGCCATACTGACAACATTTTAAGAACAGCCTGAAGAAGATCAGTAAAACTGATTGAAATGTTGTTTTACAAAGTTTCTTAACCTCGGAAAATCCCGAAAACAGTTCAAAATTTTAGTTGATAAATTGCAGTTTTAATTGAATTTCAGGTCAACATGACTTTAAACTAGTTTGATTCATTTTTCTTTGTTCCAGATTTATAAACATGGCTACAACACTCGAAGGAAGGCTGACCTCCATCTACCTAAACCCAAGCTTAGCCTTAGCAAGCGTACTTTTAGATTTTCTGGCACAGCCGTTTTTAACTCACTACCTTTAAAAATCCAACAAGCTGTATCACTCTCCTCTTTTAAAAATCTTGTCAAAGCCCACTTTATTCATAGCACCTAATTTACGATATTTATCTTTTTTATATACCAGTTCATGCTTGTAATTCGTTTTAGTTTTTAAACTCTTTTTATATAACTATTTCAATTACTAAACATTAGCTTTTAACTCTATTTTTATAACTATTTTAAACAATTAGGAATTTTATATTTTTAGAAATTGTATTTAGCAGGGCCCCTCTGGAGACCAGCCACTGTGCTGAATGGGCCACCCTGCATAAATAAAGTTTTACCTACCTACACTACGAAAAATACAAATCAACAACTGTTGTGAATAGAAGGCTTTTATTAAAATAACAGGTCTGGTCACTTACTCCCCACAGAATTCTGGGGAGGTAGCGTGAGCTATGATGAAGTCACAGGTGGCTTTTTATCTCAGATGGCAAACCTTATAGGAGGAATTAGCTGCAGATTAGACGTCCTTTTGGAAAACAATTTAAACCAGTTCACAGTTAGCGCTTTAATTGATTTTCTGCTAATTTAACTTAACCATTGTTTGAAGGTGTACACAGTGGGCCCAGAGTATGCCCATGCTGAAGCACGAAAGTCTCCATCACTTGATGGAAGAGTTGAAAGGGATAGCCAGGGAAAGGAGATACGTTACCCAGTTATTCTTGATCAACACGAGAAAGAACTGGCCCACCAGGTGTGCAAACTGTTCAAGGTAAGGGGCGACATTGCAGCTTTCTGTTAACTGTTAACCCTTGTTACAATAATTGCTTAACATAGGTGTAAACATCTTGAAGAAGAAAACAGCTTCAAGTAGTCTGGATGGGAGAACTTGGCACAAAATTAAAGTTCCAAGAAGAGGCAAACGTTTCTCCAGACACAACTTCATCAACAGACCAGTTTTTAAAACCCATTGAAATGCTTTTCTCTGACAAGGAAGAATGATACCTATTCTCTTGTTTGGTATGAAAATATACCTGCCTAGTTAGAGAGACGCACTTAACGTTAACCTCTTAATTCCAATTCATTAAGAGCGAGTGCTCATTTGGACTTGTTTCTTCTTGTACACATTTGCTTCTGCCCTTTTCTCTTGGTTTAGCTTTGTCCTTACAATGGTAAATACATTGTCAAGCAAGCAACTTGTGAGAAGAAACACAACTAGGAATAATGGAACTTGCTGGAAATTAGAGAGTAAAACTCAAATATGAAGGGTACAACTGCAATGTAATGTGCTACCAATATCACAGAATTTACCCATTATTAAGAAAGTATAAATTATTAACTTTTGGAACTTGCAACCAAAAATGGTTAATAATAAGTCGCATATTATTTATTTGACTATGAATTTCGTTTTCTTCAAATCTGCTTTGGTTGCTGTAAAAAGCTGCAAAGATTTCAATATTCAAGCGTAATAATCGAATGCAGAAATTGTGGCATAGAGCTCATTAAACAGTATGACACTGTAAATTTATTTGGGTCTGTCATGAAACTTCGTAAAGCATGGTAACAACGATCTCCTTACTTTTTTAATTGACATATCATTTTCTTTTTCCTATTAGCAAACAGTTTGTGGTTGTGACTTGCTACGCACTCCGGGCAAGTCGTATGTTTGTGACGTGAATGGTTTTAGTTTTGTCAAAACATCCAAGAAGTACTATGATGATGCCGCACAAGTGTTGATGAGTCTTGTTGTACAAGAACTAGCTCCTCAGTTGTACAAACCCTACAATCTAGATGTGCAAGAGGAAATTCCAGCTGTTGAAGCTCTGGAAGGTACCATGCTGGAGCTAAGGTGTGTGGTTGGTATCATCAGACATGGTGACCGAACTCCCAAACAAAAGATGAAAATGGAAGTCAGGCACCCAAGGTGAGAGAGACATTTAGCCCCCAAATATAGGACTATTCTCATTCATAATTATGATGCGGAATTCAGAAGTGCGTGGATTACATAACCCTGTTTGTTTATAGCTAGTTGCGTTAGGTAATGCTTAATCACCATGTGCATAATCGCCATATTTAAAGATCCCTTTGCTTTGTTTCGGGGTATTTCGAAAGAGATATGCAAGCCAGGAAGTCCGGGCGAATTTTCGACCCTCCCACCTCCCCTTCGGCGACGTAATGCACAGCAATAGTGCTTTCTCACCCAGTCGCTCATTGCCTTGGCCACAATCCTTTTTCATATCTTATCCACAAAGTCAATGAGCAGCATAATAATTAATGAGTGAGAATGGTATACAATTCTCACTTATCTAAATAAACCAGAGTGAGGAATGTCTGCTTTCCCAGCATAGTTCAACCTACTTGTCAGACATTTCAATAGCTGGCAAGTCCTATACTTCAGTGGCGTTCTTAGGTACTGAACCCCTGTGCTGTGTCTGAGACTGTTTTCTATGGCATGTTCAGTTCCAGCAACGCCTGGTTAAACTACGCACTTCTAAGATAGAACATATTTGTTTGATTTTAACTGAATTCCAGCTAAGGTGTATCAAGAAACTACCATCTCCAGCTTTTCCTATTCTATGACAGAGATTATTCAGAAAAATTAAGCAGGTTTGGTAGTTGAGGAGAAACTAGACATGTTGTAATTTTTATTCACATCAGTATATTTGTTCAAACAAGTATTTTTCAACTTGAGCTGCAAGAGTTGCTGGGATATTCCCACCACAACCTTGTTTCCAGACCTTTAAAGTTATCGAGTTCAGATCGCCATGACTTCCGTGCAGCATGTCTTGTTTCTCCTCAACTGGCAAACTTGCGAAGTTTATTCAGGTCGAGGTTGGAAACTTTGTATCGAAGTTCGCAATTTGATTCGCAAACTCAAAACATAATTGCCAACTTCGTAACAGAGTTTCCAATGTCCCAACGAACTTCGCAAAGCGGGTGGCCAAAATAAACTGAAATCAACTGTAATGTTCATGGCATTAACTTGTATGTAATCGACCTTCTTTGTTACTACGTAACAACACAAGGAAGGAGACCATGGACTATTATTTGAATTATTTGAGGCTTTAATAATGATAGTGCTACATGTTACCAAATCATCCACTTGTTCAGTTCTTAATATAAATTGGCAGGTATTTGCAGTTTTTATAGGTCTGGGTAAATAAGTTTTAGGTACAGGGTGCATGATGAGCATAAAAACTATGTGGAATTGTCTATTGTGAATCGGTAGCTTACTAATCTGCTATCTGCCAGCTGAAATTGTCAACCAATTTAAGTTCAACCTTGAATATAAGAGGGTTCGTTTTAGGTCACATTTAAGTTTGGATCTGGTGAAAGTGTAGTTGGAACACATAGCAATCGACATTCCTTTCCACAGCTATTTTAATTAACGTTGTCCGACCAAAGCTTAAAGACAAGACCGATAGGTAGTATGGGTCGAACACGAATTTGCACGTTTTCTTTCTCTGCAGGTATGTGGAACCAAGGTAATTTTAGCCACACTTAATTGACGACGACTTTTAAAAACTCCAGTGAAACGACAGTGAAAGAAAACTACAGAAAAGGCCTCATGGGAGGAAAACAAATAAAAACTTGTACATTTCCTATAGGCCAATATGCAAGGTTCCAGTGAATACCCATACCACCCTTCAGTCTTGTCTTTAAGCTTTAAGCTTTGATGACACAACGTCAATTGAAATAGCTGTATGGATAGAGGTGTCCCAGATTCTTTTGTCACGAATTGTAAATAATAGGCGTACGGGCCGGGGGGGCTGCATGGGGGGCTGCAGCCCCCCCCCCCCCCAAATTTTTGGGCAACTCAGATTTTTTGGGCAGCAAGAGAAATTTGGGCAAAGCCAGTTTTTAAAGTAGTTTTCTTTTTTTTTTCGAAAAGATAGATATTTTCTATTTTAACCTGAAGTCGGCGTGGTTATTATTTTCTTGACAATGTGAGACCAGATTTACTAACAAGATTTACCCAAGATTCCTTATTTCGAGAGGCGCTGTATCTTCGTAACTGTAGGACGTAAATTTCCGGCGGCCACCATTTCAAGTAGAGACGTCAGTGAGAATCGATACATCCAGAAAGAACGTGGAATCTAGTGAGATGTTAAATTTAAAGAACCAGTGAATGGACAGTTTGATGAATGCACCAAAGAAGCGTTGCTTGTACGTGGAAGCCAGCAGTTATTATGAACTTCCTTTTCTAAACGTTATAATATTTCCTTTAATAATGGACACAATGATGGTCACTCAATTTGGGAAATTTATATCACGGTAAAACACGACCCTGATAAAGAAAGCTTCTCCCGCGTTGCTAAATTTTACAAAATCGACGGCGAGATTCTGAAAACCGAGCAGAAAATGTACGCGAGTTTTCATCGTTTGCGCGGATTAGGCTACATGACTGTTTCAGAAATGCTGGAGACAATGCACGAGAATGTTCTATTTGATATGTCTCCAAAGTTTTCTTATGTGGTACATATCCTCGCAGTGCATGATACTTGCTACATCGTGTTCTGCAGAAAGATCATTGTGTGCATTGCGCAGATTGAAAACTTACCTCAACAGCACCATGGGGCAACGTGTCAGTAACATCGCACTTATTAACATTGAAAGGGCATATGCCAAATCTGTAGTCAACAATGAAAAGATCGTATCATTGAAATCTTCGGCCGTCGAAATGGCAGATAGCTATTTCTTTTAAGGTGATTTATGAGCTCATATGATAAATTCATATGCAAGAACTGCACGAGAATATTTTCTCTTCATATGTAGGCCTATGGTAGCTTATATTAGTGCATCGCAGGACCCTCGTTTCTTCTCGACTTTTTCGTAAAAATTTGGGCAACTTGCGATAATTTTTTGGGCAAATGGTTCACCGTACGCCTATGATTGTAATAGCATATTTTAGGTTACTTACAGTGCTAGAACTTATTGCTAATTTCTACTGTCAGATTCATTGAACTGTTTAGGAAGTACAATGGCTTTGATGAACACAAGCTCAAGTTGAAGAGACCAACTCAGTTGCAGGAGGTGTTGAATATTGCCAGGGATTTGCTTGCGGACATCAAGGAAGGAAAACCAGTCTTTGAAAAGCCAAACAAAATCCACCAACTCAAAACTGTATTGGAAATGTAAGCTCCTCTAAAATAGGAAGCAACAATTCTATATATTGTGTGACCAGCAAAGGAGTCGGGGGGTTGGTTAAATTATCTTCGGCTTGGGCATCTAGGTCTTCACAACGTGAAACATTTCCATCGTTTGCATGGTTTGAACATTCAGAAGTTTAGATCTTACGAATCCTGGTAGTCAGAAACTTATTTTGCCAATGACTCTGAATGATAATATTATATTATATTATATATTGTAGACCTAAAATACATCCCCCACATTCTTATAGTATTATTGATCTTATATTTATATATTTATAACTTCTTCAAGAGTTGCTGCTTATTTTGTGCATTCTATGTGCCATAATTAAAGTTATTTCATTGACTGGTTAGTTAGGTAAAACACATCTGCAAAACTTTTTGTTGTCTCGTTTTTCTGCCAGGTATGGTTATTTCTCTGGTATTAATCGTAAAATTCAATTCAAGTATCTTGGAAAACCTCGAGATGGAATAGATAGTGAGCAAGGAGAACAAGACGTGAAGAGAAAGGAAAGTGGAGAAGCCAAAACTCAAACAAGAAAAGAGCCAAAGGAGAATGAGGAGGCTGATCAGAAAGGAAGGGATGACAAGCTGAAGGTTCCTGTTGACAAAGATCATTCTTTGCTGCTAATTGTCAAGTGGGGCGGAGAATTGACCATGATGGGAAGGGAGCAGGCATTAGAGCTTGGTCGTGCGTTTAGGTATTAAAGACATAAATTGACTCAACTATTGTTAACATAGTGAATACACGAAAGACATCATATCATTCATTTCATCAACTATTATTCTTCTATCTTCTCAAGACGACTGTTGGATTGTGGCACAAAGCACTAAACAATAAGTGGATATGAATACAATAGGCAGTGAAGTAAGGCCTTGGCAAAACAACGTTGATCCCTGGCTCTCAGAATTCATTCACATCTTTTTAAATAAAGTATGCAAAGCAGTCCCAATTCTAGCTCGAGCTCTGTTTGCGACTGAGATATCCTATAGAGATTGAAGCAGCTTCACATTTAAAGCATTTTGTGCCTGCTGCTTAATAATTGAGAGAGAATAGCGATTCTTTGCGGTGTAAAAAATCAAAGAGAAGTTATGTTGAAGGAGTGTACTGTAACGGTAAAATTACTTAACATTTGTAGAATGTGGCATGTTTTTGGATTGCGGTGTTGCTACAGAGCTGTGTAAGCTTCTAGGTTGAGCCGCTGTTCCTCAATCTCGATCTGCACCTATTTTTTTGCTTGTGCAATTTTATATACATCATATCTGTACATCTATAATTTTACTACAGTCTACGCCCCTATAACGTTACATTCTTGTTGTTATTAAATAGGAGTATGTACCCTGGCAGCCAAGGGAAATACTCCAAATTGTCAGGTTGTGGTCTACTTCGACTTCACAGCACATACAGGCATGATTTGAAGATTTATGCATCAGATGAAGGACGAGTGCAAATGACAGCTGCAGCATTTGCAAAGGTATAAATTACTTCATGGCACTCAAAGGACATTTAGTTGAGGGTGTATTGCAATGCAACATTATCAACATCTTGAATCAGCCAAACTTTCGTAGTAATAAGCTGCGTTTGAGTCATCTTTTGTTGTTAAGTGCTAGAAACGCTTGGCCCAATGGTTAGTGCGCTGGACTCCAGATCGAGCAGTCCAGGTTCGAGTCCTGGTTGGGGCACTATGTTGTTTTCTCAGGCAAGACATTTTAATCCCATAGTGCCTCTCTCCAGACCACCCAGGTGTATAAATGGGTATCTGCTGGGGGTAACCCAGCGATAGACTAGTATCCCATTCATGGGGGAGTAGAAATACTCCTGGCTGACAATGATGCAGAAACTGGAATAAGCTACGGCCTGATGAGCCACTTGGCTCGACAGCAGGCTTGATTGATTGATTGGTTGATTGATTGATCGATTGAATGATAAAAAGAAAATAGAGATAAAGAAAATCAACTAGGGAACCTATGTTTCTCGATCAATAGTTCTACCAGAAAGATCACACAGACTTACTTTTCTAAAGATTATTTGATGTTTTAAGGTTGGAGCTGAAAGCATATTATTCAATTGTCTGCCTACATACTTGATTCATTTTCTGTAGGGTTTTCTTGCACTTGAAGGTGAACTTGCACCTGTTCTTGTACATCTTGTACGGAGTGACAGTGACACTACAGAGATGCTAGACACCTCAAATGACGCTGCTAAGATACTTGGAAAGTAAGTCCGAGCACACAACTGCACACTGTTATGACTAATAAAATATCATCATTGTCGAGTTCTTAAAGGGGCTTTGTCAAGGATTTTAACAATTTTCTGAACAGCCAAAATTTATATTTGTGTTGTAAGAAATCTAAAAATAATGGTTTCGGCACGTCTTCAAAATATCGATGGTTTGATCCCTCACAGCAAATTATGGTTATATCTTCCTTTAGATGTTCAAAGATAATGATTTACATGGGTTAAGTTGGCTACCACTAATTTCAGAGCAGTTTAGACCAAAAATCTGCAAAATCCTTGTAACGTAGCCCCTTTAAGCTTTAAACTTAAATTCTGGCGTTGTTCAGTTGATGTTACGATTAGTGTTAACACTGGATGGACGCACAGATACAAGACACTCACCAATGTGTCTGATAATTCAACCCTTGAGTGGTCTTATCAAGTACAATTCCATTTGGCAGTGAATTCACCCTGTAGTCTATCATGGTTTTTATCTCATTAAACGTTATCATCTTCCCTTAGTTTGTGCAGAGCAAAGGAAGCACGGTCTGTTAGGTGACAAAGTCACAAACAGAGCAAAATTGGGTGATGACAAACTGATCTCGTTTGTGTGTTAAATCAGAATCCGAGAGCTTAATCAGGCTACTATTATTAGTACTGTTATTCTATGGTCTACCAGTTGGCCAAAGTGAGAGCGCTCATTGTTACAGCAACCAATTTTCCTTTGTAGGGTGAAACACAGACTTCATGAAATGCTTCACTCTAATGAAGATTTCAGGGAGGCAGATTTTGCCAAGGTTTGTGAAGTTTCCCCCTTTCTTTTGTCTGGAGTGTTTTATATTCAAGAGATTTTAGCCGGTGAATCTTAGACAGTTTGCCATCTATGGTACATTTGCATCTCCCCCTAAATCTCTCTACCATGGCCGCACACTTAACCTGACCTAAAGCCAGTGCTTTTAAGTATGTTTTGCAGGGGATTAGGGGTGGCACAGTGGCGAGAGCGCTTGCCTCCCACCAGTTTGGCCCGGGTTCGATTCCAGCCTGGCACCACATATATAAATAAGTGAGTTGAGTTTGTTGTTGGTTCTCGTCCTTGCACCGAGGGTTTTTATCCGGGGTACCCTGGTTTTCTTCCCAAACCAGCACTACAACTTCCAAATTGATATTCGATGCACATCCTAACGAGCTCCTGAGAGCTCTTTTGTGTTACATAGGTAAATAAATTGCATTCTAATTGTGCACGTAAAATTGGTCATACGAATATATTTTCAATGACTGATCAGTAGTCATCTTAACCCACACTCAGGTTATTTAGAAAATCAACAACAACAATGGTCTTTTTATTTGTAAATATTATAGCTTGCGCCAACAAGATGTAATTCAGTGATCAATGCCATGAATTATGTCAAGAATCCTTACACAATGTGTGAGAAGATTTATAACCTGGTGCAGACTCTTACAGGACAACTGAAGGAGTTGGTTGCTCAGAAAGGTTATGATTCAAGAGGTACGATGATCACAATCAAAGCATTTCCGTTTCTAGTGTAAACTTTAAATACATATAGTGTAACTATTGCGAAGGTGACTCTTTACATCTGTAAGACTTTGAACAGAAACCAAGAAAGTATAATTAAAGGACCCTAGTCAGACTCCGCCGTTTTCGATGCCAAGTTGTATGGTGAAGCGAAATGTTATTACACTGTGCATTACTGGAAGTCTGTTTAATTACCTTTAACAGTTTCACAGTGATCTTTTTCGTTTAGACACGCTCCGCGTAAAATATAATACCAAAACTCTCATATGTAAACAAGAACAAAGGCATGGCTGAATAGGGTCTGACAACAACGAACCAACAACGTTTCAGATTTTGCAAACCAACTTAACTATTTTGGCCCAACTAACCAATCAGATCAACTTACAGAGGCTAAGCAGTTTCATCTGGTAAAACAGTTTTCACAATATAAGTGTCTACCGGTAGAGTACTGCTAAGGATGTCAAAACGTCAGTCTTTAATCTTTATTTTTTCAAGACTTTTTTCACTCAGGCGATTGCACTAAAGAGCGTTATTATTATGCACAATTAAGAATAAGACCTTCGTTTCCCGTCCTTGAGGATAATTTCTCATGTGAATGCATTTTCCCTTGTTCTTGTGACGTAGATCCATTTCTTTACCAAGATGAAACACTTGAAATAATGATACACAGATGGACAAAACTAGAAAAGGTAACTAACGTACATTAAAAAAAGTGTGGCTAAAAAATAAGTAACTGTCTGATTCGCATAATTACCATGTTCAGTCTGTTGTTATGACCTTCTGTTGGTTCCAGGGCTAATATTTAACATATATCCCTACCTGGCTGAGCTTGAGTAAACATTTCAACTACCAGCACATTAGTGTGTTTGCCAAACTGACCCCTTCAAATGCTGATAACTGATTGGACGAAGTTTAGCAATCACAACTATTATTTTTTTGTGTATGTCATCAAATACTGCAGATGTTTTACGTTTGATAGTTCTACATAATTATTGGTTCTTTACGTCTTAAAAGACAGTCTTAGCAGTTTCAGGTCAGTTAGTTTCTTCTTGCATTGCATCCCCAGGGGGGTACTCCGGGATCCAAGTGACGGGGATGTGCGAAGGATTTTTTTGGGGTCGAAATTTTCGATTCCGGGATTTTTTTGGGTAGGAGAATTTGGCAGGTATTTTTTTGGGTGACTTGATTTAAATAGGGGATTTTTTTGGGTATTAAAATCAAACTAAAGTGCCTTGGCGCGGCCTTGGCAAATAAGGGGTAATTTGACTAGGGATTTTTTTGGGAGTTTTTTTTGGTCCAGGGATTTTTTTGGGCAATGTCGGAAGACTTAGGGATTTTTTTGGGTCCTGAGTTTTGCCTCCATTCGATCATCCCCGTCAATTTGATCCCGGAGTAACCCCCTGGGATTGCATCCATCGTCTCTCATGGCTAATCCTGCCGATGTTTGAGCGGCAGGGCCAGCTGCAATACTGGCAAATAAAGGCGTCTGAAACGGTGGTCATATGACGCACTCTCTCTTTTCTAAGAGATAATCTTCCACATAATAGGGTTTATTAAAAATTACATTCCAACATTGTTTTGCGATCTCGTAGGATTTCAAGCTGAATAGTGGGCAGTTTGATATAAGTCTTATTCCAGATATCTACGACTGTATCAAGTATGATGTACAGCATAACAGGTTGGTGCAGGGTCTACATTTTTATTAGACAGTCACATTCAGTTAGTGTCATTCAAGCGCAATCCGTTTATATTAATGTGTAGTCATACACTGGGTGAACAACAGTGTCACTGAAGATTGGTCCGTGAGAAGATTGATTTAAATGTAATAGATAAAAACTAAATCTCATGAAAGCAGATATGCGTGCCACTGGTACGAGAGTGACCCAAATTGAGAGTAAAGAAACCGCTTTTAATTGCACCTTGTAACAGTGCACTGCGCATGATAGAAAAGTTTACAGTAACTTTTGAGTGAAGCTGCCTGTAATCAAACCTTGCAACACACCACTTGAAATTGGATGATGTAGATTACACCCTAAAGTCATGAAAGCGGATATACATACCCCTGGTGTGAGAGAGACCTAAATTGACACTAAAGACATCGCTTCTAATCACGCCTTGCAACAAAGAAATGGGTGCCAAAACCTCAATGTCTTCATGATCACCAAATGCACCATCTTGGCCGATGCTCTTAGGAGTTACAACCAGTACCAATAAGATTGTAGATATGCATCCGTAAAAGAAACGTTGACATCAGTTATCCAACTTCCATTTGTGTCAACCTACTTTCTGCGTGGTTTTAAAGACTGAATGAATGTTATAGTAAATATGTAAATGTGTACTCCTTGTGCACTTTTCTTCCTTTACTAAACAGGAATTAGAGTGATCTATCAATGTCAAGCCTTCCGTGATGCAAATTAATTTTGTTTGCGGCTTCTCCTTTTACGTGACCCCTCCCTTGTACCTTTTACAGTCACTTTAAGAACTTTTGACTGTATACACCTCAAACTGGGTTGTTTTATTCTATTATCAAATTTAGTCAGCTGAACCTGAGTAACAGTCTGGATTTGTACAAGTGTGCCAAGGCTTTTGCAGATATTGTTATTCCGCAGGTGGGTCAATCAGTCAAACCTGTAGAAAAAGATTGTTTTGCCAGTCATCACACATTAATCACTTGACGTTCGCATTTTCGTCAGGTGGAAAGACTTTGTACTTCTTGATTTTACTTTTTTGTTTGAGGAAATTAATTCATTTGAAGGATTATCTTATAAAAACTAAAAACTCTTGTGGTGCTGATCCTTTCACGAGAACTTTGAATAACAGCCAGTCACATGACCTGTCTTTTTCTGGTGACTTAGCAATTGAATCTTGTAAGTGCCAGTATTAACGTACAAGTCCACTTCACCGATCTACATTAAATTCTTACAGATCGCATTAAGAGAGAGGCATTATCCATTTGCTTGGTAATCAATTCTTTAACGATCATAGCCTATCTCTGACGTATAAGCACAGAGCTGTAAAGTTTTCTGTTCCTGTTGCCTACACCCTCTCCTTCCCTTTTTATCTTTAATGCTACCCAACAACCATTGATATTATTCCTTATTTCCTTCCCTCGAATGGTTTCAATTAAGTTGGGCTAAATATCTTTCAGGAATATGGAATTACAACAGATGAGAAGCTAGGCGTTGCTCAAAGTGTGTGTGCAAGGCTCTTAAAGAAAATCAGAGGAGATCTAAAACATGCTGACACATCAGACATCCATACTCGTCTAAATACCGAGTAAGAAGCAGGCAATATAGTAAATGCATGTACAGTTGTACGAAATGCACCCACAGTTCAGACTTGAATTGCTGCTTAGAGCAATGTTCAATTGAGTGTCATAAAACCAAAAACAAAGTAATCACTCTGGCCAATCACAAAAGACACGGACAGTGAACCAATCAAAAGTTGAAGTAATAACATGTAGCCGGCATGATGCACAGGAAAACATGCACGAGGAAGTCGTGATTGATTTAAGTTTTCTCTTTCGGATTGGTCGAGAAAGTGACAGGGGTTTTTAAACCAATCACTGGGCGGTTAGCCTAGTAATGCAAAACCAAAGCAAATGCGAATTACTGTAGATACGCAAGTTAAAACGGCTCAAATAAAAAAAAAAAACAGAGACTTGCATATTAAAATCTCTCCTAGACATAAAAGAAGTGGCTAGATAGGGAGAGTACATTGAAATGTTGCTGTTACAATGTTTTCATGAGCTTGGAGAAACAATATACTCTTACCTTACACAACAGGTGAGTGGTCGTGAAACAGACAACCAGGGTGTTAATATTACATCCCAAGGAAGCACTGTGCACCGATAAAACAAGTTACAAGTTTGGTACCAATGTATCTCAGAATTAAGAGATTTCTATACCTTAAGCAATTTGGTTGTTATATCAGAGATTTTGCATTTTCAAAACATTGGCCTTTTTTGTTTGAAACGGAATTAAAACCGACCGAAATCATGGAAGAATGTTCTCTCATTAGATATCTTTGTATCTTGGCAATGTATGTGTTGCTAAGCTTGTTTTGCCACGTTTTAGTTCCCTTGACAGTATATTAGATATAAAATAATAGTTTTAGATATGATTATCTTCGTTAGTTTGTTACCGTTTTGCCTACTTTTAGCTACCTGCAGTGCGTGGAAGCTCCTCATCGTCATGTTCGGACAAGATTGTACTTCACTAGCGAGAGTCATGTACACACCGTGGTGAATGCTCTTAGATATGGAAAGCTTTTTAAAGTAAGTCAGTGTTCATGATGATGATGTTCCTCTTTTTAATGACACTGAATACTTCCATAATTGCCCCACATCACCACTGTCTCCTCAAATAAGACCCAGCATCCTAAGTGTACCAACTAAATACATCCTCACTCCTTAAAGTTACAGTTTCAGTGAAAACCTGATGTTCCTTTGGTTTGCAAAACATATGGTCAAACCCAGTGTCCTCACTCTTGATCCACCCGTATTCCTCTGTCAAAGCCTTAATATGGACAGCACCCGCTTTCAGTGTTACGTGCAAAGCGGTTTCCATCGACCTCCATCTTTCAAAGTGCTAAACAAACAAGATGGATCAAAACCTGCCAATCACAGCCCACTAGCATGACCTTCTGAATTTGTGGAGAAACCAACACTGGTATGCATCAGTTTTGATTGGCTAATTACAAATAGCACCTTGAAAGATAATGTTGAAAGACGAAAGATGGCGTCGAAAGATGGATGTAGAAAGATAGCTATGCACAAAACACTGAAAGCGGACGTAGACTAGGAGTATTTTGAAGACCGTCTCATGTTTCATCGACATCTGAAGTACTTGCCTAGACAGATATGGATTGTAGGGTTTCTTATTATTTTGTAGGTGACATTTGTGTGTTTTGTTCATGTTGTTACTGTTGCTGGTTTTGATACTCTCTAGGATATTCCAGATGACCAGTGGCAGAGAGCTGTAGAATTCTTAGCAGAGGTTCCCGAGCTTAACTACATGACTCAGCTGGTACTTATGTTGTATGAAGATCCTAAAGCTGATCCTCTCTCTGAGCACAGATTTCATGTAGAACTGCACTTCAGCCCTGGAGCAAAGACTATGGATGATCCAGAGTTCTTAACAAGTACTACTCCACCAAGGAAAGCTAGTGTAGACGATATTATATCTTTTTCTGCTAGTACCCCTACAAGTGACATAGATGTAGAAAGTGCTACTAAAATAAGCACAGTTGATGAAAATGCAGTGGTGGATAGTGGCCACCAAAGTGAGGATATGTCTGGTAGTGCTGTTAGTGAAGATGCATCTTTTTCTGATCTTAACCCATCATCAAATAATTCTCTTACAACTGCAAGCACAAATCTTGAACAGTATAACACTGTAGAAAATACACAGAATGGTATGACAGAAACTGTTAAATGGACCGTTGGAACTTCTCAGAGCCTAGAGTCCACTTCAGCTCAAGAGGAACCAGCAGAAAGTGAGGATTTTGAGCCTTATGATGACACTGTTTACACCGGAAATGAGCTTCCACGATGTGCAATTGGTATTGATGACTACTCTGATTCTGCGTTAGGCGCAAGCGTGGACGGCAGTGCTGTTTCTTCTGGCATGTCCATTGATGAATTACCTAGAGAGGAAAAGTTGATGACCAGACAGCGGCACAGCCTCAGTGAGAGTGAACTAACACGATTTTGTGGCGTAACAAGTGATAAACCTGAATGTCCCGTTAAAAAGAAAGTCACGGGAAGCAGGAGATGCAAATCTGAAAGTGACTTTATCACAAATTTTGCAACTGCAACGAGGGAAATTTTACAGAAAGAAAAAGAAGGCCGAGAGATAAATTCAGTTACCTGTATTGTGGAAGAAGACGCATCAGAACCACTCATAAGAAGTGGCCGACCTAAGTCACATTCCGTTTCTATGATAGACAACTTAAAGCTTTTTAGAGATTCACAAGGTATGGATAAGTTGCTTTGTTTGGTTGGTGTATGGAACATAAAACGGTACAAGGTATTAGTGTCTATTAACTTCTCAAGTATTTGGTGGGCTCTAAATGCATCTTTGAAAAGTGAGAGGACTGGTACAAAAACCAAAGGGAAGCACAATAAAGGTTGATAAGGGATAATTTTGTTTCATTTTTCCCTAATTCAAAATTGGTGGCTTGCAGAGTGTTAGTTAAACGTTGTAGGCACCTATAGGTGATTTGTTGTGGTTGCATTGTTGCTTAGACGCTGCCACAGAAACATTGTCGCGTTATCACGTATCATTCAAGTATTTTCGCAACGTTTTAAACTATTTTTATATTTATTTTGTTTTTATATTGTTATCGTTATTCCTGTAAAGCGCTCTGAGGTTATTGAGGATATTGGCACTATATAATTATTATTATTATTATTATTATTATTATTATTATTATTATAATTACTACTTAATGATTGCGTGAAATAAAGTTATTGTTATTATTATTATTAGTAGTAGTAGTAGTAGTAGTAGTTGTATTATTATTAGATTATTATTATTATTATTATTATTATTATTATTATTATTATTATTATTATTATTATTATTATTATTATTATTATAGTTAACATACTCTTTCATCACATCTTGACTAATCAAAAAAGGGTTAATTGATCACATTTATCTCACTTCGTTTACTATAATTGTTAAGCTTTAAACAGCACATGGGTAACTTAAAGTTCTTCATCGCCAGAAACGTTGAAACCTCCAGATGCTCCCAAACGAAAAGTTAGCTTTGACGTAGGGCATAAGCAAGGAGTGGATGAATTGGATGGTCAACAAGTGAAGTCTGTCGAGTCGTCTCCAGTAAAGAAGAGACCTCCAACAGGGAGATACAGTACTGGTAAGGAAAAGTCATGGTGTATATATACGTCCAAAAAAGTATAGTATATATCATTTAAAGTAACTCGTAGTCAGGTTTGATGCAAAGATACATTGTAATTATCAAGGGTCGTGGCTTCCATATGCACACAAATTACTGTTTACTGTTAAGTGAGTCTTAATGCAACATAACAGGAAGCAAAACCACGCGTTTCTTGCCGCATTTGGCACAAGTTGAGTGTTTTAGCTTTGTGATCTGATTGTTTTAGTGGTTCGTCGCATTTTTGTAAACTGATTACTTTGGTTTTGATATTATGGCAGGCATTGCAAAACACTTGATTCTTCGTTTCTAAGTCTTGCTCTGAAAAAAGCTCTAAGCCAAAAATTTACTTACAGATACACCTTCATACGCTTGCCATTTCTTTGTCATGCTGGTAATTTACTGTTTAACCGTGAAATTGATCGATGATGACGCCTTAGAAGTCAGATGATATTTACACTATCAGTGTTTTCTGCTACAAAATTGAACAATATGCCCTGTATCTCCCCTCGGATGACTACTAGCCTTGTAAATAAATTTGGCTCCCAGGTTAAAAAATAAAATGTTTGTGACTTCCAACCCACTCTATAAAAACTGAGCTGCAAGACAATGAGGTCATGTTAATTAAGGTAGGAATTGGATCTACTACCAATATTTCTGTAATTTTCATGTTTTGCTGTCTTTTGTTTCCCGTTGTAGGGTCTGCAACGTCTGCCATTCGTGCCCTGAGAAAGCTTTCCTACGCCATTGAACGTCCTTGGGTTGTTAGGCCGTATTCCGTTACGCACAGCATGAAGAAAAGTCGCAAACCACCAAGTGAGAACATTTGTTTTATTAGCAAATACTGAATGATCATGTTATAACTTCTCACAACCTAGGCATTTCTTGTTAAACACATTGTTCTCCATGAGAACTGACGAACTTGATCATTTTTTAAGATTAATAAATAGTTCAGTACCGTAAAGCGGTAACTTTATCCCTATTGTATTGCTACGTACTCAAGTAGACAGGCGACGAAAATAAAGACAATCATGAACTAAAATATATCTTCTCATGCCATTAATTAACAATTCACCAAAGTGGAGGTGAATAGTGGTAGATATTTTCCCAGCCGCAAAGGGGCCAGTTAAATGTCCACCACATTCACCGACACTGAGGTGAATAATTGTTTTAGTATATACCACACAAGGTGAATAACTTGTGGACCAAAACAACACTTTCGGTAAACAAAGCGACGCGCGAAGGCAGTTTGTTTCTCTTTAGCTGCTAGGAGGTGAATAGCACTTTGCCAATCAACTCCGAGTTAACCAATCAGCGCGCGCGAAAAGCACTATTCACTTGTGTGGTATATACTAACATTTTTTCCCCCAACATTTGGAACATTTTTTTGCCAACATTTGGACATTTTTTTGCCAACAGTTGCAGAATTTTACGAAGATATGACCAAAGTGGAATCACTGAACCCCCTTCGCACGTTACACAATGCAGTGCCTCTGAAACAGATGGACAGCTTTTTTGACAAAGTTACAGGTCAAAACATTGAAGTCCTTGTTCCGCCAGTGACTGCACCCTCGAAGAACACTTCTACTCCAGAGAGTAACGTTGCAGACTTGTTAACTGAGGCAATCAAAAAACTGGATTCTTGACAACAGTGATCTGTCAATGTTACGGGTCTTAAATGTTGAAAAATTTTAAACTAATCTTTTTAAGTTTGTTACGAGTATGGTTTAAACGTCCTCTCAATCTAAACCAATGCTTTTTCTCCATGGGTTTATATTATTTAAAAATAATTTTGTACAGTGCAAAAAATGTCTTAAGGTGGATTTCCACTGTCGCGTTTTTGTTTACGCACGTTAACGCGCGTAAAAATTATAAACGTACGTAAAATGAAATTTTACGCGCGCGATTACGTGCGTCGAATTTACGTTGTCCAATTTCCAATGCCACGTTTTTTTCCAGGTATTTACGCACGTGACGCGCACGTTAACGCGCGTAGCGATTTTGAAAAAAGTTGAACCGAGTTCAACTTTTTTCGCGGCTGTCTGCGGTTACGCAACGATTTACCCAATCATACTTTTGGATTTCGTCACATGACACCACTTACCATGTGGAAAACCATTTTGTTTTAAATCGCCCATCGATTTACTTGGGAAAACATTCAGATGTAAAAACACTTCTCATCGAGAAAGTCTTAACATTTCAAGAAATAATCTATAGAACTGGCTACAGAACCAAATTACACGAACGCAGTACATGTAGTGAAAGAAAACGCCTGGCATCAGGTCACGTAGACTTTGAACCGGGAATCCGGGAAGGTCGCCTCAAATCCTCTTTTACTTGATGGTGTCTTTCGGAAGTATTTATAAAATGCCCCTTGGTCATATTCACGCATTTCTTTTTCTAGCGTTTGGTACAAAGTGTTTTCATGGCAGCCATGTTGGAAGAGTCAAACAACAAGATATTTGCATAAAAATGTTAATGATTTTTTCCCAAAGGAAAAACAACTTATTGTTTCACTTCTCCAATATGGCCGACAATCACGCACTCTATTCACCAACTCGATAATTCAGTATGGCGGGCATTTACGCACGTTCAACGCGCGTAAAAAGGAAACGCTTTTTATTACTTTTTACGCGACAGTGGAAATTTGCCTACGTATCTTTTTTTACGCACGTTTTACGTACGTAAATATTTACGCGTCAGTGGAAATCCACCTTTATTCAGCCGAACAACAAACGATGGCCGACGAGGCTGCACTTTGTTATAGAGCCGATATCAATGAGAAACTTCTCGAACCAACGTTCATTTTATCGCAGCCACTTGTAAGATAATGAAATGCAATGTAACATATAAAATGCAAAATAATTTGGAATGCTTGACTTGCGGACAATTTGACAAAAAGGGACAGCATCTTGCACACTACGGGAAAATAGTTTTGGAGCTTCAAAAGCCTAGTCAGAAACCAAAGATAGATATAGATTTTAGATATAGATTTTTTATGATTTGAAACTTGTAACAATAGTGATATGTAATATAAAATTAAGTGTATTTTCCAAAGATTTGTGAAATAAAAGAAAAGCATTCTGTTGTCTAGCAAGTTGTATCACTGGTAAGCCCATTGACAAATTAGCCGCAAGCACAAGGATCAAAATGCAAAGTGCTTGTGTTTATGCATTCGTCGAAGCCGTTTTCACGGTAAAAAAATGGCTGTTATCCTTGCGCTTGTGCTTGCATCGCTAATGAACACCATGGCAATGCCGAAGACAACGCCTGGTGAAAAATGAGTTCATATTTTAATCGCCGAGAATCTCGCGATTATCCAGAAAAGTTAAGTTGTATCTATTGGTTCAAGAACTAGCTTCAGCTAAATATGTAATGAGGGCACTCAACCCAAAATAGCAAAACAAATCGTGGCTCCTGTTGTCCAAAATACGCAGTATTTGGTCATTTCAGGCTGTTTTGAGGAGGATGGCAAGGAATTGTACTAAGATTTGAAACGCACGTGCGAAGCTATTGTACTGCTCATTACATGTAAACCTTTTGTTTGGTGGGTGCTGTCGTATTCCCACCAGAGCCTTACAAGTGCGACTATAAATAAGAGCCTTGCATGTCATTTCGGCCCAGTTCACCTAAGAATCCTTCACGCTTGTTACCCGATGTGGTGTAATAGCAAATGTTCAAACTCCGTTCTGGTCGCTGTCTTTCAAGCTTACGCATTTCTTAAGACGCCTTTACATTTCTGCAGCTATCCAGCCACAAGTCTGGCACTATCGTGTAAAAGTGGCTTCATGTATTTATCTATTTTAGCCGTTTACTGGCTTGTTTTTTCCTACCACGTGTTCCCAAGTTATCTGTCATATTTGCCTCAAAAATCCCTCCTGATCAGTGGAGCGGTCTGAGTTTGAGCCCAGGTCCGAGCACCACGCCGTGTTCTTTGGCAGGACACTATACTCTCACAGTGCCTTTCTTCACTCAGGTGTATAAATGGGTACCATCAAATTTACTGCTGGGGGGTAACCGTGCGATGGACTGGCATCCCATCCAGGGGAAGTACAAATACTCCTAGTTACTTCATTCTATGGAAACCGGTGTAAGCTCCAGCCTGATGAACCACTAAGCTGATCAGACTTCATCCTTACCTTACAAAAATTATTTCTATGACAATAAGTCTTAAACTGTGAACACTAAGAATTATTTCTAAAATGTCATTGAAATGACGAAAAAAATCTGATGTGAGATAAATACTGTAATTCTTTTGCTGCAATTTCTTAGTTTGATCATTTCTCTTGATCTCCAGTGTGGTTGGCCATGACCTCAACACTCCAAATAACTATTTATTTCAGCTATTAACAGTTTTTATTATCTGCCAGTAAAACAAATCCTACAATGAAATTAAAACCTGAAATATTATTGGGATATAAAATTTATACGTTTGATTATGGACAGAGCCCCCTTAAAGTCATTAGCCCTTATTGGTAAACACAGACATAAGTCAATGTCTATGTTTAAGTTGAACTTTTCACACACTAAATGCAGTGTTGAGGCTATACCAGAACCACATGGTGTTTTGACCTCAGTGATCACCCTTCTCCAACAGATGGCAAACGTACATCAAATATCTCAATAAACAACTCCATAAATTTAGAATGCAAGTCAACATCAAGGAATTCCACCCCGGGGGGGGGGGGGGGGGGGGGGTACTCAAAAAAGTTTTATACGGGGAGGCTCCGCCCCAAGTTCTAACCCCTTACCCTTTTATATACCATTTTTGACAGAAATTGTACCCCTTTCATATGCCTTTTACTGAAAAAAGGTACCCCTTTCATATACCTAAAAGACGTGACACAGCCTTAGAACAGGACGGTTTTTTGTCTTTTTTATGTAGCGCTTAATAAATTAAAATAATACAGCCATAAAGTGCGTCTGTTCGAAATATTTTAATTACTGGCCTTTTAAAAAACCTAAATGACGGATTTTCATACCCTTTCATATACCTAAACTTGTGAAATCGCTACCATTTCATATACCTGAAGCCTGAAAAAGGTACCCCTTTCGGGCGGAGCCTCCCCGTATAGGCCGTTATATGGAGTACCCCCCCCCCCCCCCCCGGGAATTCCATTGTCCCTGAATGATTTTGGCATTCAATTGGTAAACAATCTATAGCTGTCGGGTCCTTAACGTATATCCGTATCACGTCCTTCCTTACAACAGTTTGGAAATATTCTTCGTCTGAGAAGCATTTTTCTCGATGTCAGCATGTCCTTCTGTGCTTACTGATAACTCCCATCTTTCATATGACCAGTTGGGAACCCTAACGTTACAAAACGGTGCCTCCCGCTGCCAAGGGATGCAACGATATGTTGCAACACCTTTTGTCCCTGCAACATGTTGCACGCAGTACAACCAGTTGAAATCCGTGCAACATGTCGCAGGGACAAAACTGCTGCAAAATCGTCCTTGCTACATGTCCTCTTAGTGTGAACAACACATGATTTTGTTGCTGCTACATGTCACTGTAACATGTCCCTAGGACATGTGCCCATGTGTGCAGAGACCAACACAGCCTTTTGGAATGTTACTGTTAATGTGCTATTTCATTAATTTTTTTCATCAGGTTAAATAAATCAAGCAACAGCTGTTTTGAATTCCAAGGCTTGTTATTTAACTTTTCAAACCATTCCTTCAAAAGGCTGTCAGCTTCATCATTTCCAGTTGAGAGGTGTTGCTTATAGACTGGCGAAGAACTAAGCTCATACATAGGCTTATGAGAGTCAGGAGTGAAAAAGAATTTCTGTCCACCTTCAGTGTTATAATATGGACTTACATTGGAAACATTATCCAGGTACAGGGTCCCAGGAAAACAGTAAATAGAAACGGCTGCATCATAACTTGATTCATCATCATTAATCATGCACTGCTCTAAAATAGAAAAGATCTCTAGACTCGTAATGGAACTTTGTCATCTTTCCAATGGATGTCCTCATTGTAGTTCTTTAACATAAACAAGAGTACATTCTTTATGTGGTAAGTTCTAACAAGCTTGTGACAGCATCTTTTGCAACCAAAGATTTTACTTAGCTTTGGAAGAAAAGCCGACAAAATACATTTTGCAGTGCAGTAGGCTTTTATACGACCATCCTCTGGTGGAAAGGATTGAAAGTACGAAAGTTCTAGATATGGAGCAGTGATTCTTGCAGAAATAGCTTCATGAAAACTGTCTGACTTACCCAGAATTGCAAACAATTTTAGTGATGACTGCTCCATGATATTATCAATGTATCCAAATATCAATGTTTGACTATTCAAGTAGTCAGTGAATTGTGGATTGACATCTTCTGGAATGGACAGAGCCCCCTTAAAGTCATTAGCCCTTATTGGTAAACACAGACATAAGTCAATGTCTATGTTTAAGTTGAACTTTTCACACACTAAATGCAGTATTGAGGCTATACCAGAACCACATAGTGTTTTGTCCTCAGTGGTCACCCTTCTCCAACCAGATGGCAAACGTACATCAAATATCTCAATAAACTCCATAAATTTAGAACGCAAGGCAACATCAAGGAATTCCATTGTCCCTGAATAATTCTGGCATTCAATCGGTAAACAATCTATAGCTGTCGGATCCTTAACGTATATCCGTATCACGTCCTTCCTTACAACAGTTTGGAAATATTCTTCGTCTGCAAAATACTCCATTACAACTAAAAAGTCAAATTCGTCTTGAGATTTTCGTTTTCTCAGCTACACTTCCGGTTTGAATGAGTTGACATTTTACAAAGCATTTGTACGTCTTTCCAAGTTCGCATAAGCTGTCATTCAACATGGTTGTTCCTTGATTTAGTATTTCAGTGCTTGTACAATTATTATAAATGTCGAGTTGGTGAGAAAAACTGTTCAAAAATGAAGGATTTACCGGGCCAACGGAACCTGGAATGTTGTGCATTGGAGAAGCATTTTTCTCGATGTCAGCATGTCCTTCTGTGCTTACTGATAACTCCCATCTTTCATATGGCCAGTTGGGAACCCTAACGTTACAAATGGTGCCTCCCGCTGCCAAGGGATGCAACGATATGTTGCAACACCTTTTGTCCCTGCAACATGTTGCACGCAGTACAACCAGTTGAAATCTGTGCAACATGTCGCAGGGACAAAACTGCCGCAAAATCGTCCTTGCTACATGTCCTCTCAGTGTGAACAACACATGATTTTGTTGCTGCTACATGTCACTGTAACATGTCCCTAGGACATGTCCCCATGTGTGCAGAGACCAACACAGCCTTTTGGAATGTTACTGTTAATGGGCAATTTCATTAATTTTTGTAATCAGGTTGAATAAATCAAGCAACAGCTGTTTTGAATTCCAAGGCTTGTTATTTAACTTTTCAAACCATTCCTTCAAAAGGCTGTCAGCTTCATCATTTCCAGTTGAGAGGTGTTGCTTATAGACTGGCGAAGAACTAAGCTCATACATAGGCTTATGAGAGTCAGGAGTGAAAAAGAATTTCTGTCCACCTTCAGTGTTATAATATGGACTTAAATTGGAAACATTATCCAGGTACAGGGTCCCAGGAAAACAGTAAATAGAAACGGCTGCATCATAACTTGATTCATCATCATTAATCATGCACTGCTCTAAAATAGAAAAGATCTCTAAGACTCGCAATGGAACTTTGTGTTCTTTCCAATGGATGTCCTCATTGTAGTTCTTTAACATAAACAAGAAGATATTCTTTATGTGGTAAGTTCTAACAAGCTTGTGACAGCATCTTTTGCAACCAAAGATTTTACTTAGCTTTGGAAGAAAAGCCGACAAAATACATTTTGCAGTGCAGTAGGCTTTTATACGACCATCCTCTGGTGGAAAGGATTGAAAGTACGAAAGTTCTAGATATGGAGCAGTGATTCTTGCAGAAATAGCTTCATGAAAACTGTCTGACTTACCCAGAATTGCAAACAATTTTAGTGATGACTGCTCCATGATATTATCAATGTATCCAAATAACAACGTTTGACTATTCAAGTAGTCAGTGAATTGTGGATTGACATCTTCTGGAATGGACAGAGCCCCCTTAAAGTCATTAGCCCTTATTGGTAAACACAGACATAAGTCAATGTCTATGTTTAAGTTGAACTTTTCACACACTAAATGCAGTGTTGAGGCTATACCAGAACCACATGGTGTTTTGTCCTCAGTGGTCACCCTTCTCCAACCAGGTGGCAAACGTACATCAAATATCTCAATAAACAACTCCATAAATTTAGAACGCAAGGCAACATCAAGGAATTCCATTGTCCCTGAATGATTCTGGCATTCAATCGGTAAACAATCTATAGCTGTCGGGTCCTTAACGTATATCCGTATCACGTCCTTCCTTACAACAGTTTGGAAATATTCTTCGTCTGCAAAATACTCCATTACAACTAAAAAGTCAAATTCGTCTTGAGCTTCTATTTTTGTTTTCTCAGCTACACTTCCGGCTTGAACGAGTTGACATTTTTCAAAGCATTTGTAAGCCTTTCCAAGTTCGCATAAGCTGTCATTCAACATGGTTGTTACTTGATTTAGTATTTCAGTGCTTGTACAATTATTATAAATGTCGAGTTGGTGAGAAAAACTGTTCAAAAATGAAGGAAATACCGGGCCAACGGAACCTGGAATGTTGTGCATTGGAGAAGCATTTTTCTCGATGTCAGCATGTCCTTCTGTGCTTACTGATAACTCCCATCTTTCATATGGCCAGTTGGGAACCCTAACGTTAAAAAAATGGACCTCATTCTCTAAATCAGGCTTTGCTTTCGACGCCATTTTCAAACAAAGCTGAAAAAGCTCAGGGAAAGATCTTTCCCCCGCGCGCCTGACCAGCAAGGCTCTGGGAACGAGGCTTTGTATTGCGCAACAGTACACGCTTACATCGCTGTCCAAAAGGAACGCGGACTCTGATGATAAAGATCGGCCGTTTCTTCTCCAGAGGGGCATATATTTTTGTCAATATTTTCCCTGCTTCGGAACAGATTTGGTGACTGACATTGTTCTTTCAGTCTAAGGTAGTTTTGCTGTTATTTTTATATGCTTGATTGTTCGTTTGTGCTATAATATTTACAAAACGGTGCCTCCCACTGCCAAGGGATGCAACGATATGTTGCAACACCTTTGCCAGCTAGTAATTCTAGCTGAGAAAGAGGTTAACATTTGGCATAATCGCCAATTTCAGCTTAATTACAACATCTGTTGTACACCATCTATTGAACCCAACATCTATTGGTTTTTTTTAGTAATTAGATTTTATATGCCTGATGTTTTTGCCGTGTATAATTAAGCTTATAATATAAGCTTAAATAAATGTAAGCTTAAGTTATAAATAAATAAATAAACTATAAAACTCAACTATCGCTCATTCCAAACTTTTATTCACAGATCTGTTTACATAATGTCTCGTCTAAATGACAGGTGTCAATCAACGTTATGCCATCCATGAGCCGTCTTGAGTTTGAACCAATGGGTGACTATCCAAGACCTTTCAGTCGGGGATATGATGGTGGGGATGATGATGACGATGATGATGAGGACGGAATACCTAAGATCAGGATTGGAATCTGTGCAATGAGTAAAAAGGTGAAAAACAATATCTATTTTTTTGCAGAATACCTGGCCAGTTGTAACCAGTCCTTTCTCTTTAAATATTTTTGTTAAATTAAGACACAATATTATAAAGTAGAGCCAAATACCTAGTGTCTGACATTTGCAGACTGCAGACTGGAAACTGCAGACTAAAAGTATATGTCATCTTACAATTACTGTTTGAGAGCTAACCATAAACAGGCTAACCATGGTGCTATTCACACTAACTTGAGCACTATTGACACTGAGAGGCAAACTGGAGTAAAAGTCTGCAGTCTGCATTTGTCAGACAACCCCAAATATCTACACTAGGGAAAATACCTACCCATTTTATTTTTCTGATCTTTCTTCTTGATACGGAGTTGAAATTATAAGCAAAATTAGATTTTGATCTTACTTGATAGTAAAACAGTTGTTGCAGGCCCAAGAGAGGCCCGTAACCCTAATCTTGACAGTGACCAGTGGATTATGTACCATACGTGTAATATGCCACATTAATTAAACAGCACCTTAGAACCAAAATTTGAAAATTGGTTCTTCCACTAAAATGACTAGAATGCGAAAAAAGTGTCAATCACAGGAATGCGTACTGTGCTCCAACCCAAAGCCTCTATCACAATGAAGCCGGCACAATGGTTGCCCATTGCCTCAATGTTTACGAAAGAAACGCCTTAATGAAACAGAGAATATTTTGTGGAATTAAAGCAAATGCTCCGTCCTGGATTTTGTAGAATGATCGTACCTTGTTGCTTGCTCATGTAGCACAATGGGAGATCATTCGCTTGTGTTGGGGGCTCGAACAAAATGGAAATATTGTCTACTTAAAGCAAAGAAATCGTTGGAACAGACTACAGCCATACTTGAAGGTTTCCATGTGCACAGTTTCACATCTGAATAACGTATCGCTATTGAACAGAATGAAATTAAATTGATGAAGTAAAAATCTTTTTGTGAAAAGTTGAGCATGTAAAATGTTTTTCTGAGATAAGCTGCATGAGTCATAATGAATTATTTCACGTGTGGGCTGAGTGTGTTCATTATGTGCAATGAGGAGTGATCAGTGTTTTTAAAAAAGAATCCAAAGTACATCATTTTTATCAAATTTTTAAAAGCGTGCTGTATAGGGTAAAATGAGTTTGTGTTGGCATAACTGTGCTTATAAAAAGGAAATCTCGCTGTAATGTTATCCCAAAATGAAGCTTTTTACATCGCATGAAAATATCTTAAAATTGCACGTTGTTTGATATTTCTGAAACAATCCTCTGTGAATAATCTTTATTCGCCATGGATCAAACATGGGAACGTCTTGAAAACTGCAGCTGCTTGCAACTGCTCCTTTTTAAGATATTAGCACTTATAATAAGTGTTTGCAAAATACTGTAAAATTCCGGTTATAAGCCCCTCCGCTTATAAGCCCCCCCCGGTTATAGGCCCATCTACTTGCATGGAAACAAAAAATACATCCAATTATAAGCCCCCCGGATATAAGCCCCCCTCTACTGGATGACAGTACTGAATAGGGCTAAATGTTGCTTTATTATGCATTTTTAACTTAAAAATGTATTTCGATCAACACTCCCGTGGCTCTTTTCAAAACTTTTTTTTTTTCATATCGCTTACAAGCCCTCCCGGATATAAGCCCCTCCGTTTATAAACCCACCCAAAACCCCTTACGAAGTTGTATAAGCCCAGGGCTTATAACCAGAATTTTACGGTATATGTACAAAACTTGGATCCTGCTTCTGGTCAAATCTCAAATGTGTGTAATTTTGCTCGAGTACCTCCACTTCTCATGGCCCAAAACCTCTCTTTCTATCCCCCTTACAAGACATATGGAGTTTTAGCAGTCTATCTAGGCCCACATTTTCTAACCTGTAGTTACCACTAGTATATTTTAACAGCTAAGGTGGCTTGATCGGATTTTTGAGTGACAATACCTTTCAACTTTGAGCAACTTGTATGTCACTGTAACAATCCGACTGAAAATCGATCAGTACAGCTGTACTAAAGAAAGATAAAAATTTTGAATGATACCATAGCGACATAATGATGTCACCACCCATTTTACACCAGACCGATTTTCATGTAATAAAGGGATAATTTTGAAAAATGGCGTCTAGATCTTGGACTTGGTGATCAAACATTGTTTGGTGACCAAACATGATGGCGTTATACTGAGTGTCCAAACGTTATCAACAGTAAAAATTTGCCGATTGTGGGTAAACAGCACATGCTTTCTATGAATTGGAGTCGAAGTGCGAGCCCAGAATGCATGCGCGCACAAAACATGTTTGACAAAGCCGTCCAAAGGAACAGTCAAGTGTTTTACCATGTTTGATGAAATGTTTGACAATGTTCAAATTTTATCAAACACAATCAAACAGGATCAAACAAGTTGTTCAAACAATGTTTGATGATGTTTGATTGCCAAACATTTCCCGTTTGGACAGGCCTGTAAGTTGTTATTTTATGCTGGTTTCCCTGTGAAACATACAAGTACACAATACTAAAACTATGTAAACCAGGAGCAGGATCCAAAGTCCATTGGAGCTCAAAATGATTTATTCAGAGTTATCCAATTTTCCTAAAGGTTAGGTCAACAATCATCATTGTTGGTTCAATGTTTCTGAAATCGCATTTTTTTGTTTTTTTGTTTTTCCTTCATTGTAGACTAACTCACAGCCCATGCAAGAGATCCTGGGTCGCATGAGTGCATTTGACTGTGTGGACATCTTCGTGTTTCCTGATGATACCATCATGAATGTCCCTGTTGAGGAATGGCCCATCTGCGACTGCCTGATTTCATTTTACTCTAAAGGATTTCCACTCGAGAAAGCTATTGAATATGCCAAGTTAAGGAAACCTTTTAGTCTTAACGATCTGGAGATGCAGTATGCCCTAATGGACAGGTTTGTGGTCTTTAAATCCATGGCAACTTATCACTTAATAGAATAAAGTTCACTAAGGGGCTGTTAAACATCAAATAGTAGTTCTAAGCTGATCAATCAGAAACTGGTAATATTTAGTCAGCAAAATCTCTACATCCCTGTAGCTTTTCAAAAAACAGTGCATTACTTTGTTTTAAAGATGACTTCCAGTCTGTCCTGCAAACTGCAGCCAAAAGAAAAAATTCTGGTATAAAATAATTGTGAAGAACAGCTCCCGCTAACCGACTGTCGGTCAACTGTCGGCCGACAGGTTACCAACAGACTACCGACAGGCCACCGACAGGTTACCGACAGTTTCCCAAAACAGAAATTTTACTGTAAAACTGAGCAGTAAACACAGAAGTAAACCCGACACAGAAAGCGATTAAAACAGATAAGACTTATAAACATTGTATTTCATTGTACTACGGTACTTACTACAAAACAAATCGTCTCCTCGCCAAGATTTTCTTTTATTCAAACTTCAATCTCTTATAAATATATCACCTACGTAACTTTATGTCCATAAGGCAAGCAATGAAATCACGTTCGAAGATGATTTTATCCAAAAATCAGGCCAAAACGGTGCAAAAACTTCTCCACACACGCACTCACTGAAGTCGCCCTAGAATCCTTTGCGACCCCTTCCGAGGGGGAATGAGACTAAGTTAACCAATTCAATATGGCGGACAGAAATGGAGTAGCTGTGTTCGCGTAAATTCTCCGGTCAATTTCGGCAGCGCAGAAGCTAGTTTTAGGCTGTGATGACCGAAACTCAAGAGTATATACCTTTCCTTTCAATTTCTCATAAATTTTGGGGTCCGTTACGGAGGAAAAACATAAAGAAACAAAAAGGTTAGTGTTACCGTATAACCGACAACTTACCGACATCTTACCGACACCTTACCGACACATCACCGCCTGTCGGCCGGCTGTCGGCCGACAGTTGGCCGACATCATAGCCAAAACCTGTCGGCAGGTTGTCGGCCGACAGACGACCGACAGCCGGCCGACAAACGGCCAACAGACGGCCGACAGACGGACGACAAACGGCCGACTGTCGGCCGACAGACGACCGACAAACGACCAACAGTCGACCGACAGTCGGTTAGCGGGAGCTGTTCTTCACAATTACCAAATTCTTCATTATCAATACAAGATATTGTTGCAAAAACATATTGAGTAGAAAATCTGATGTTTCAGCTTATCAAGCATCCCTAAAGGAAAAGACCTGTAATGGTAGATTCAAGAACTTTTACGGTACCCACACTGTATTACTGAAGTGTAACTTATCAGTGAATTCAAAACAAAAATGTAAACAAACCATGAGAATCCAAACCATGAGAATTTACAGTACAGACTGGAAATCAACTCTAAAACTTAATTCAGGATAAATATTCCTTGCTCATTAAGTGCCCATACAATAGACAATGCAAAAGCACATACTGTATATAAATTTGTAGTTTTCGTCATTTGTCTTGACATCATCATCAGTCCTTCAAATACCCAGTGGCCAGGGCATTGACAAGTCAAAAAAAGAAAAGAAAAGAAAAAACATATAAAATATGCCCATAATCATGTTCTCTGCTCAAAAAAGAGTTGAAGACTAGGAAGTAGAGTTACTACTGGTACTGGTGTTGTTGTAAAAATACATTGTACATCACATGTTAAAATTTTCTCTTCATTCTTTTTAGGCCAACGATGTACAGTCTTTTAGAGAGTGCAGGAATAGAAACACCAAGACACGCTATATTGCTGAGAGATGAGGATGGAAATCCCATAAACACAAAATTTGTTGAACTTGATGATTCAGTGCAGATTGGTGATGTGGTGTTCCAAAAACCCTTCGTCGAGAAACCTGTGAATGCAGAAGACCATAATGTGTACATATACTACCCCTCAGGGGCTGGCGGTGGGAGCCAGAGACTGTTCAGAAAGGTTGGAAACAGAAGTAGTGTGTACTCAGCTGAAAGCTCTGTGCGGAAAGAAGGGTCCTACATCTATGAAGACTTTGTGGTCACTGATGGAACAGATGTGAAGGTAAAACTGAGCATGAGCTTGTATAAACAAATGTCTCTTTTGTTGGCCTTGGCTGAAGTTGTCACACTGTAATAGACTTTGCTACAATAATCATCATCAAAATTTTCAGAAGATTTTTCATTACTGATTATGTATCACCATCACAGCACATGCATGGTGCTTGTCTGCAAGAAGCCCAGTATCTGAAATGATAAGCTACCGGTTCATGTACATGACATAAACTTCACTCACTTCTCTAATTGCATGTGTTAATAAATATCATTGTTTGAAGGTGTACACAGTGGGACCAGAATATGCCCATGCTGAAGCACGGAAGTCTCCATCACTTGACGGAAAAGTTGAAAGAGACAGCCAAGGAAAAGAGATACGTTACCCAGTTATTCTCAATCAGTATGAGAAAGAATTGGCCAACAAAGTCTGCAAACTGTTCAAGGTATAACACTCTGGTAAATCTGTTTACAAAACTGAATTAGCCATGAAATAACTTTCCAGTTGTGATTAATATTGTTTAATTTGTTTAATTTCTCAATATGAATCCAAGAGGAGTGTGAAACCTGATTACTCAAGGGCTGATACAATGGAGTTTTGCATGTAGCTTTATCATCACAATGTTGCAAATTAATGTGGGGCTTTATTTTTTGCTTTAGTTGCTATAGAAAAGCTGTTGCATACTGAACATGTGCAGCAAATTGTACATCCCATTATTGACCTTCCTGCCCTTCCACCCTACAGACTGCAATACTATATATGGCTGAATAACAGAAAATATAACACAAACATAAAATGTGTGAAAATCTAGTGGCAAACAGAACATGACAAAACATGTTACTGTTAGTACCAAGTGGTTTGTGTGAATCAAACCTACAACAAAAACAACAAAACTTTATTTAAACAATCATATTGTTTACATTTTTTTTCACCTCCTGCAATTAGGCTAGCTATTCAAGGTGGGAGGTGAAGAAGAAAATGTAGAAGAAAAAAATTAATAAGTAAATAAATAAATAAGCTACCTAAGCAGACGCATTTAAAAGCCTCCTGGAGGCAAGGTGTGAAAACATTTTAATATTGAAAATCTTTGTAATCTTGGCTTAATAACTTACATGTTCAGTAGCAATCAACTGGACAAAATAAAGAGCTAGACAGTCAATGTTGCTTTTACTTCTATTGACTGGCACAAACAGTATTAATTTTGGTATTCTTCACAAATTTCTAGTCAAGGAACATATTTATTTAATACTAAAGCGAATAGCGTACAACTGTTTAGGGAATTGGATTGGGTTCCATTTTATCATGAGGCAAATGTAAATAGGTTATCAATGGTATACAAACGACTGTCTGGGGACTGTCCAAATTATTTGTCACAGATGCTGATAGGAAAAGCCGACATCAATGAAAGATCGAGCAGACATGGACTACTAAACCTTGTCTGCCCCCGATTCAAACGGGAGTCAGAAGGCGGAAGGTCTTTCACGGTATCGACTACACGCCTCTGGAATACTATACCCAGCATCATAAGGAACAAGCCTAGTTTAGTAAGTTTTAAGAAGGCTACGTTTGAATTTTTTAAAGATACATAGTTACAAACATTTAGATCATTTTACTTTTTAGTTAATTCTTTTATATCAATTTCGTCATTTTAGAGTAATTTTTACCTAGTTTTTATATTATAGTGTATTTTTAACTAAGTTTTGTAATTTTAGATTGTTAGATTTTTAGCATTATTTTAAGTTCTTGATTGTATTTTCTATTAGAGGGCCACTGGTTTGTCAGTTTTTTACTGTTATGTGTTAACCCTCTATAAATAAAGTTGATTATTATTATTATTATTATTTAATGACTTAAAATCATTGTCAATTGGGTGATCGAGAAGAACAGCTCCCCTTAACCAACTGTCAGTCAACTGTCGGCCAACAGATTACCAACAGGCTACTGACACTCTACCAACAGGTTACCGACAGTTTCCCAAAACGGAAATTTTACTGTAAAATTGAGCAATTAACGCAGGAGTAAACCCGACGCAGAAAGCAGTTAAAGGAGATAAACATTGTATTTCATTTCATCATTATACAAAGTAAGGTATCAATGGCAAGCTTGAGAGCGGCAAAATTAACAAATCCAACTGCTTATCCTAAGAAAAGGGTGGAAGGAGTGAGAGCAGAAAAAAGCACACGGCCAAACTTGAGCATGAAGCCAAACAGATAACTGTACGTCTGAACGTGGATGTAACAACTAGCATGTGATGCCCCCATGAGTGACCCCCGAAATGCAACTGATCAGGATTGGCGTGGGTCTAACCTCACCTTAATTTTGTTTAGCCTTATAAATAGATAAATCTTGCTTTGTCATCATAGCTTTGTCTGCATTACAATTTAAATCTACATTTAATATGCCAAATTTTTCCCTTTGCTTCACTTTCCTCTTAGCAAACAGTTTGTGGTTGTGACTTACTACGCACCCATGGCAAGTCGTATGTTTGTGATGTGAATGGTTTTAGTTTTGTGAAAACATCCAAGAAGTACTATGATGATGCTGCACAAGTGTTGATGAGTCTTGTTGTACAAGAACTAGCTCCTCAGTTGTATAAGCCCTACAATCTAGATGTGCAAGAGGAAATTCCAGCTGTTGAAGCTCTGGAAGGTACCATGCTGGAGCTAAGGTGTGTGGTTGGTATCATCAGACATGGTGACCGAACTCCCAAACAGAAGATGAAAATGGAAGTCAGGCACCCAAGGTAAGGTACATATCTTAACAGAGATAGAATAATATGCGAGCCAGCGAGGCATGCGAGCCATGCGAGCCAGAAATCCCAAATCCCAATAAAAGGCTAACCGCAAGCTACCTAAACTAACTGTAAGTTAACCAGAGTACTGTTCAGGCTAACCGGAGTGCTATGTAGGCTAACCAATGTGTTATTTAGAGGAGGCAGCGTGGCCGAGTGGTTAGAGCGCTGGACTTGAAATCCGGAGGTCGCGGGTTCAAGTCCCGTTCTGACCACTAGCTGGTGTTGTTTTCGGTAGCCCCGAATTCAACTCCTCGGCTACGCTTGTAAATAGCCAACTGGTCTGCCTCCTGCCAGTTGGGATTCTTAATCATGTTTCGTTCATTTACAATATTTGTTTCAGAGTTAGTTTACATTGGCCCTGAAAAGCCCCATTCGGGGAGTGGTCAATTACATGCATATTTATTTTATTTAGGTTAGGCTAATCTGAATGGCTCGCATGACTCGCGAGCCATGCGAGCCAGAAATCCCTAATCCCAATAAAAGGCTAACTGCCAGCTACCTAAGTTAACTGTAGGCTAACCAGAGTTCTATTTAGGCTAACTGAAGTGCTATTTAGGCTAACCAATGTGCTATTTAGGCTAACCAATGTGCTATTTAGGCTAACCGAAATGGCTCGCATGGCTCGCTGGCTCGCAGATTATCCGGACCTGTCTTAACTGATAAGTCCTTGTAATATACTGTACTGTGTCAGAGCACAAATGAAGCACAAATGAAGCGCAAAACGTACTTACAATAGAACTGCGGTAACCCGAACTCTGAAGGGAAACGAAAAACTGTTTGAGTTATCGGGGTCTATTGACTATTCAATTTGCTTTGTTATTAATTAATGGTTTTCTGATTTTGCAGCACTTCAGCATACAGTACAGTGTAAATTAAACTTATATTGTGCAAAACTGTAACATGATTATGCATTCTTACAATTATACAGTACTGTGAATGTAACTCAGATACATGTACACCAGGGCTGCAAATAATCTTTTTCACTTGAAAGAACATTATGTCCTACTAAGACACCATCTTGGTCGGACAAAACAAAATTCTGGTCAGACAGATTTTTATTCATCGTTGCCGTAAAATGATTTACGATCAAAAAGTTGTCCGGACATCATGTCCGACCACACTTGGGATTTCGTCGGACATGAGCAAATTTTGGTCGGCCAATGTCCGATGACCGACTGTTATTTGCAGCCCTGTACACTCAATTGATGCTCACTTTTGTCGTCAGGGTTCGTACATATTTTTTCTAGCTTTCAATATATAAAGATTCAATGGGCCTCTGTGGTGAGTTGCAAATCCCAGAATTTGAATTATTGGGGTAAAAATTAGTAATACGATCAAGAGAAAATTTAGTTCAAGTTAGTGAGGAATTCAAATTAACTGAGTTCAATATTGATGCTGTATGATACATAACATTCTGGCATTTCGGAGTGAAGGTTCCTACCAAACAAATGCAAAGACAGACATACCCCAGATGTATTATAGGCACCGCATGTTTACTAACTGCTTACTTTAACCTTTCATTGGCAGATTTATTGAACTGTTTAAGAAGTACAATGGCTTTGATGAACACAAGCTCAAGTTGAAGAGACCAACTCAGTTACAGGAGGTGTTGAATATTGCCAGAGATTTGCTTGCGGATATCAAGGAAGGGAAACCAGTCTTTGAAAGTCCTAACAAAATCCATCAACTTAAAAGTGTTTTGGAGATGTAAGTTCATCAAATGATAATGCAGTGACTGACACAACTAACATGGCCCTCTACTGTGAAATTGTGATTAACATAACAAAACTTCCCAAAAATAGCCCCCCCCCTCCTCCCTCGTAAAAAAAACAACAACTAAAAACCCAATAATTCTACCGGTAATTTAAATACCACCCTACCACCATGAATGTAAACCCAATTATTTGATCAATGTATGTAACAACTTACAGTCTACAAATAGCCAATTACAGCTCATCTCAAATTCATGATGAATCATAATCTGAAACAAAGGGAAATAAAAAGCAAAATGGTTTTAAGATTTTTAAACCACAACATATGCACCACTAGCTCAAAATACTAGCAGGCCAAAAGAACCTTTTAGCTAAAGTTAAGCCCAATTTTTTTTAAATCAGATCGGAGGTTTATAGTATCTCAATAGCAGAGAACTGTTCTGAAGATTTTGGCAATATTGAGGTTTCTTGTGTTTTGCTAATTTGTATCATTCATGCTCATTCTTTTCCCACTGAAACTATCTATCTCTGTTTTCATCTTTTCCAAAGGTATGGTTATTTCTCTGGAATCAACCGAAAAGTTCAGTTCAAATACCTTGGTAAACCTCGAGATGGAAATGAAAGTGAGAGCAGTGAAAATCGACCAGGGGATTCAGAATCGGATGAAAAGAGTGGAAAAAAGAAACAAGGAAAAGAATCAAAGAACAAACATGTTGATGGTAAAGATGAAAAAGAAGTGAAGAGAAAGGAAAGTAAGGAAGCCAAAACTCAAACAAGTAAAGAAACAAAAGAGAGTGAAGTTCCAGTCGACAAGGACCATTCTTTGTTGTTGATTGTCAAGTGGGGCGGAGAATTGACCACAATGGGAAAGGAGCAGGCATTACAGCTGGGACGTGCATTCAGGTATTGAAAATGCAGTCAAGTCTTTATCAACCGGCCATGAGCAATTAGGCTTCCTTTCCATCTCTCTGCTTCTTCCACCATCCTGTGAGAAATTATAGTTCACCACTAAATTTTCTCCGATTCTGATTGGTTTAAATTGAACACGTGACGCGATAGTGCCCGTCCGCCGGAGGGCACTATCAGCGCATACTGTAGTGCCCTCCCGTGAAAAATGCCCGGATCGATAGTGCCCGCTCATGACTGTTTTTTGTAAACAAGCTGCCTGCAGACAAAAAACCCCAACCAAATTCACTGCATTTAGTGGGTTTCTCGTCTGGTTTTGTTTCGTTTGTAAAATTTCGGCTTTCAATTGAGTTTTTTTATCCACAAAAGTAAAAATAATTCATGATGCTTGTTTTTGTATGTGCGCGCGGAAGAAAATTTAGTGGTGAACAATAAAGACAATAGAGTGTTTCTGTCTCGGAACTATCGGTCTGATAGTTGCCCCTTGGAAATTTGATGTTCTTAAAACTAGCATATTTGCCCTCGAAGCTTCGCTTCTCGGGCTAATATTTGTTTTAAGAACATCAAATTTCCGCGGGGCAACTATCAGCCGATAGTTCCTCAACAGATACACTCTATTGTTAAAATAGTATCGACAGTGCAGAAGTATAATGTCATATTCTAATGTTTGCTTAAAAATTTATATCTTTTGTAGCAGCTGTTTGTGTGCTTTTTTTGTTCCTGTTAATTAGGAGCATGTACCCTGGTGGCCAAGGACAGTACAGTAACTCTAAAATTTCAGGTATTGGTTTACTGCGACTTCACAGCACATACAGGCATGACTTAAAGATTTATGCCTCAGATGAAGGACGAGTGCAAATGACAGCTGCAGCATTTGCAAAGGTAATTAAATTTTTAGGTTTACAAAGGTATTTAGGTTTGCACTTTACAAGTTATCAGCAAAAGAATATCAAGGCAAGTTTTATTTTGCTATTAAATTATTTTCATTGGTCGTTCAGCGCAGTGACTAAATTTACATTTCCAAGAACTTTTGTATGATAATTTTTTTCAAAAGAGCCTGTGACAAAATAACAGAAAAGTCCAGGCCCCAGTTGTTCAAAGTGTGGATAACGTTATCCACCATATAAATTTACTATCTGGTGGTAGCGAAGAAGGTTTTGTATGACAGTTTTCTACTGGATAGCGATTTATCCTGTGGATAGCATTATCCACCCTTTGAACAACTGGGCCCACCAATTATAGAATCTGATATTAACTAACAGGTGCTCTTAATGAAAGAAATTCCTCCACTCTACCATAAGAAGGAAACCTGTCTAAAGGCAAAGGTCTTGGCTTAACAGCTGAAGAAGATTTCACCTGTACGGTGTTTGCAAAAAACAAGGACAAAATTAATAAGCCAGGCATTTTTAGCCTTCTGTGACATCAGTATACCGGTACATTGTACAAAATAAATAAGCAAGGAGAATAAAAAAAGTTATCAGCTTAGATATCAGATGCTAACTTGTTGTACCACCAAATTTTCAGAACTTTAGAACTTTAGCGGTACACATTCTTGATAAGGATGAGATTGTACACCGTAAAATTCCGGTTATAGGCCCTGGGCTTATACAACTTCGTAAGGGGTTTTGGGTGGGCTTATAAGCAGAGGGGCTTATACACGGAATAAAAAAAGGTTTCAAAAATGAGCCACGGGGGTGTTGATTGAAATACGTTTTTCAGTTAAAAACGCATTATAAAGCAACATTTAGCCCTGTTCAGTACAGTCATCTGGCAAGGGGGGGCTTATATCTGGGGGGGGGGGGGCTTAAATAATCGGATGTATTGTTTTGTTTCCAGGTAGATGGGCCTACAACCGGGGGGGCTTATAACCGACATTTTATGGTATTCATTCTTGAGACTAAAAACTGGTTTAATCAAAGGGTTGCTAACAGGGAATTGTGTTGCCATGTGTAGGGTTTTCTTGCACTTGAAGGTGAACTGACTCCTGTTCTTGTACATCTTGTACGGAGTGATAAGAACACTACAGAGATGCTAGACACCTCAAATGATGCCGCTAAGATTCTGGGAAAGTAAGTTCATGGTTCAGTGTAATGCTTGTATGGTATTTGTCCACATCTACATGTATCACATTGCTTTAGATGCTACTGAAATTCGTCACCGATAAAAATAGCACACAGCTAAACAGCAAAGTGCATGTCCACAGCCCTGTAAATCCCAGTTTCAGTGACTGAATATTTCATGACTATTACATTGTGCCACTGACAAGCATTGGTTCGACTTTCATTGAACCTCAATTTTATTTGACTGAAATAAAACATGTTGTAACTCCAAGGATAGTATGTGGTAGAATTAAATTTTTTGTCCTTTTTACATAAATTTTTGCAAGTGAAGTGATACAAATATTCCTGATCAATAAATTACTGTGTACTTATTTGAAATTTATTTGATAACTTCATCACTTTATGGTTACGCAGGGTGAAACACAGGCTTCATGAAATTCTTCATTCTAACGAGGATTTCAAAGAGGAAGATTTTGCCAAGGTCTGTAAAATTATTTACTTAAAGGGAATGCTCCTTTTGGAACTCTATAGAACATAACATTGCATAACATAACATAACGTAACAATTTATTTCCTCAACTCCCTTTTGATACAAATTAAAAACTACAAGCCTTTTCATATTTTCAAATATATATTATAATTATATGTATTATTTTTTTATTAAGTTAGGGAATAGAGGCCAAGTGAACCGTTAGAATTTCTAGTTGGCCTCCATGTGTCAAAAATAAGTTAATCTGCATGTATACCAGGTGAGGAACCATTAATGAAGACCAAAGAAAGAAAGTACTAAATAAATAGGAAAAAAAAAACAATACATATTGGAAGGTGTCCAAAGAGAATTTTTGTCATCTCTGATTATTGATTATAAGCACAATGTGTTCATGAACTCGCACAACTGACTAACAGAGCATTTACATGTTTTTTTTGCAAAGTTTCATCCTCGGAGGCCCAGGGTCAGTTAGTGGGGCGAGGGAAACGCGAAAATGCGGGTAAAAACAGCGCTACACTGCGAGGGAAAAATCGGCATATAAAAGTTGAAGCGACTGAGAGGTGCCCTTGGGGAAAGAGTCTTACCAGTCTTAATGTTACCGATCAACGACCAAGCTGTCATCGATCTTCTCATAAAAGATCTGAAAACAGCTATTTCAGCAGTGCAACTAGCATATCGCACACAAACTTTTAAAACTTGCAAACAGCATGCAAGTGTTACGATACCTGCGATTGACCCCAATCTGAAGAATCTGCCGTTTCTCCGCGGGCATGGCGGTCAAACTTTCGATGTTTTCGACCAAGGGAGGCACTAGCCGAAACTTTTCCTTCCCGAGCAAATTCTTGGCGAACAAGCAAGACAGATGGCCAGCGAACTGGCTTTGTGTACATACTTCGTATGAGAACACACCAAAAGGACTGTAGTCAGGTTGGTCGCCGATTGGGCAGAATAATACAAAGGGAATACAAAAGATTTTTCTGCCCAATCAGGAGGCAGTATTCAGAGAGCTTTTTGAACTGGTCTGGTAAGACTCTTTCCCCAGGGGCACCTTTCAGTCGCTCCAACTTTTATATGCCAATTTTTGCCAGCAGTTTCGCGCTATTTTTCCCTCGCCCCACTAACTGCCCCTGGGTCTCCGAGGATGGCAAAGTTTTTGAACAAGCTACTATTGACTTTTTTATTTTCTACAGCTTGCACCAACCAAGTCGCGTTCAGTGATCAATGCCATGAATTTTGTCAAGAATCCCCACACAATGTGTGAGAAGCTTTATAACCTGGTGCATGATCTTACAGGACAACTGAAGGATATGATCGCTCAGAAGGTTTACGATCCAAGAGGTAGGAGTGTGTCCCAATTTGCTGATACACAAAATGTAGTTGAAACAGATAACCTGAAGACTTGACCTCATTAGTCTTAAAAGGTTGGTTACCACAGTTGAATCTATTTATTACGGACATCAAGGGATAGGGATGAGTATCCCTATTATGGAGCTGTCCGTATTACAGAGGTAGAGTTTATATGAATTTTGGCCTCTTTTGGGCAAAATGAACTGTCTGTAATAGGGAGGTGTCCGTATTATAATTTAATTTAAAAGGTTGGTTACCGTAAATGATCTTAGAAATGCCCAGGGCGTCTATTAAATTTAAGGGGTCCTAGGAGGGGCGTTCAATAGATGTGAGGCCTTTATCTCACTTTAACTGTACCAATGTCAACGAAACAAATAAGACGCATAGTTTGCTTGTGGAGTAAGATAGAAAACAGAGTTTGTGAGTAGGAGACTAATCTATTCTGCGTAATGCAAAGTTCGATATCAATGTCTTCATCGTCATCAGAGTCAACCATGTTGGCATCGTTGGCCTCTTGAGTCAAGCAAGAAACTAAATAAATTTCGTGATTTTAGGCTTGGAGCGTTGTCTTGGTTTTTGAGGTGAATCTTGAAGATTAGACATGAGGCGTTTATTAGAGGGGGCGTTCATTTACGGTGTAGAAGTGTCCATAAGGAAGGGTTCTAGAGTGCATGTAGGCAGGAAGGCCAGGCAGGAACATATTTGCCTTTACGTTATGGCGTACCGATTGAGCACAGTGAGCGTGCAGTTTATACATGTAAACATTAAATTTCTTCTTGTGATACACAGATCCATTTCTTTACCATGAAGAAACACTTGAATTAATGATGCATAGATGGGCAAAACTAGAAAAGGTGAGATTACTAAGCTGAATTATTGGCCAGTTGGACTCGGTTGGGTTAACGGTGTATCAACTATGTACAGATGTGTGAGTCAAGATTTTATCTTGTTATCTCTTAGGATTTCAAGCTGAAAAGTGGGCAGTTTGATATAAGTCTTATTCCAGATATCTACGACTGTATCAAGTATGATGTGCAACATAACAGGTTGGTACAGGATCTGATATCTCATTTACGTAACTATTAATAATGAATTATTTTTGCTTGTGTGTAGTGCAGTGATACTACATTGTTATAACCCACAAAAATGACCTGGTGCCCAATGTGTGGCTTCTTAGCCTAGTTGGTAGGGCAATGCATCGTTATATTTTGGAAATCATTGGTTCAAATCCCATTGAAGCCCTGAATTTTTTTTCGGGCTTCTTTTCCCCAAATGAACTCACAATGAGGATTGTGTCATTACTTTATAATCGATCTCTTTACTCAGTTCTTAAAATGGGATAATATCACGCCAAAGTTATAATAAACTGAAAAATAAAAAAAATAAAAACATTTTCTCTTTGTCCTTGAGTAGAATGATAAAAAGTTGTAGGTGTAGACTTGTTTTGTTCAACCTTGTCCAATAATTGTTAATTTTTTAACTGAGGGGTAATATCAACTTCTGTGATTACATTGTACTTCAACAAGGCAGTTCATGCTACCCACTTCCTAAAGAAAATAATGCAAAACAAACTCGGTTATCCCAATATGTTGTGATTTGTCAGATTATCTATTTCTAAGCTTAATAATTGTTATAATGTTTGATCTGCCTGCCACTGACAAATCACTCTTACTCTAATTATTTTGCTCGACAATTATTGTTAATCGGTAGCAGTACATTATTACTGATTTTTTTTTTTCATTCTGTAATTGACCACATTTAGTCAACTGGGCCTCAAAAATAGTCTGGAGTTGTACAAATGTGCCAAGGCTTTTGCAGACATCGTTATTCCACAGGTGAGTAATTAAAATAAGCAAAGCAAGCTATTGGATGGCAGGCATGACGGCCTTTAGACTGGTTAGTGTGGACTCTAGATTTGAGCCGTGTCCAACCTCATTGCGAAATTTAATACGCGCGAAAAAACATTGCGCGAAATTTCAACATGCGAAAATTAAATACTACTTATTAACCGGAGTGGGTCATCGGGGAACTCAGACCGAGGCGATGAGACCGAGCGAAGCGAGGCACTCAACGCCGAGGGTGCCTGATGACCGACGGACGAGGTAATAAGAATTATGGCCAGCGCATCAGAATATCAAAAACACGGGCGCCCGTGGCCCCCCACGAAGACGCATGCAACGGAAAGATAGACGTCGAATTGTCGTTCCGCAATGCGCAGAGCTTACCACACCAAAAAACCGCCGAGCGAGAATTCATGCCCGGTCAGAAGCCCGCCAGCAGCCAACAGAGGCGCGACTAGAGCCAATAATAATACGCCATATTTTATATCAAAACAATTAAAATTTTAAATGTTTAGGACTGCAACTATCTTTCCTTAAAGGGACACTGTCACGAACTTCACTTCAAAAACTCAAAAGCCTAAAGACAGATGGAAACCACAAATAGTGGTGCAGTTTTGTTAAAAATTACTATGCCAGTGTACTGAAGCTATAAACAAGTGATATTAAAAAACTAAAAACTAATAAGGGCTCCGCTTTTCCTTCAACACAATTTGCTTTATACCTTCATCTTGATGTTCTAGGTGCATTTCGTATACGAGCGAGAGTACTTCGCCAATTTTAGTACCTTTTACTGAAAAGCAGAAAATTCTTTGAAAAAATCTTTCACCACCCTTTCTCTGATCACTGTTTTTCTCAGCTTGTAATTCGGTCAAGATCTCTTTAGTACAGTCACCATAGTTTACGTTTGAAGGCTCTTTGTAGTTTCGTTGAACCAAACCAGACCTTGATATATATTTCCTTTGGAGTAGTTTCTTAGTGTTTGTACGATTTTTTTTTTCTGATCCAGAAGACACTGACAAAATGGGGAAAATTAATACCCGCGAAATTCGGCTACCGAATTTTCCCGAAATTAAGTACACGCGAAAATTAGTAAGAATAAGGTAGTAATTAGGTTAATTACTATTAATTGCTTAATCAATGCTAAATATGTTTTAGGAATATGGGATCACAAGAGATGAGAAGTTAGCCATTGCGCAGAGAGTGTGTGTTAGACTGTTGAGGAAGATCAGAGGCGACGTGCGACATGCTGACAAGTCCGACATCCACACGCGTCTTAATCCCAAGTAATTATCTGAACATCTACATTTATTAAGTTGATAACATCCTTAAGACATCACATCAACTATAAAAAATAGATACAAAATAAAAACAAAATGTTCATGCATAAATTAGATATAAAAATACTTAGTTACAATTTACTTGTTTACATGCTTCCCTAAATTTAATTTAAAATTCGATAATGACTTGCAATTCACTAAGTCAGCGGGCAGTAAGTTCCACTCTGTTATTGATCTAGGAAAAAAAGAAAACTTAAAAACGTCCTTAGATACTTTTGGCATCCTATACTTAAAAGCATGGCTATTGCGCTTTCTTTTTTCACTGTCATTAATTTATACAGTAAAACTTCAAATTGGCTTTCATTGGCAAAATCACGGATGGTTTTGTAGCATTGTAAATGACACTTTTATACAAATTGATATAAACTTGAACAACGTCGGGTCAAAGTTTTTCAAGTTTACCCGAATCCAATTCGTGTTAATCTTCTTGAATTTTGCCCATCTATGCCCCTTTTTGGCCTTTCTGTGTTTCTATTGAGTTCTTCTTCAGTTTTAAGCCGTTATTGTGATATTTCAGTTAATTCTATGAACAGTTGATCAGTGCCTAAATTGCCTAAAATATCGTGACATAGCTCCTTTAACAATTATTAGCGAGTGTTCCATGTTAGCAGGCCATATTGCAAAGTTCGGACCTTTTAGGGAACCAATCAGAATGCTTCATTTTGACATGGAACAGTTTGCCATGTAATAAATTTTGATATCTTTTGGTGTCCTCTGTAGTTACTCACAGAGTGTGGAGACCCCTCATCGTCATGTTCGGACAAGATTGTACTTCACTAGCGAGAGCCACGTACACACCGTACTGAATGCGTTTAGATACGGAAAGCTTTTTGAAGTAAGTTTATATCTTAATTATTATATAGCATGCAAGGTATTAGTCAGTGATTAGTTTGTTCCTAAGATTCAGTTTACTGTCGTTTTGTCGAAGTCCCTGTTTTGTATAGATAGACTGGCCAACCATCTTTCCTCTATAGGATTTGTTTATTCATATCATGAAATTTATTGTTGGAGTGGCATTCGAGAGGATTTCACAGACTGAAGTAATGTAGATGAAAAAATAATAATAATAAACAAAGGAATGAAGTAAAAAAGTACATAATATAATACATTAGATAACCATGGCCAGAAATTCTGGTCAACGCAACGGCGCACGCGCGTGTTTAATGAGCAATATGGCCGCCAAACACTCAAAGGAAATGTATGAGAGAAATAAAACAGAGCAAGTTCTGGCTTACCGGGAAAGTGCCGCCCTCTGGTCGAGTTCTTGAAAGTTCCCTCGGCTATTCTGATTTAGTTGTTTATCATCAACAAATGTTACTGGCCCTGCTTTTCATCGATGTTTATTTTCGAAGCTTGGCCATACAACGCTCATATTACAGAGGCGAAATCCAATATTTGCATCCCAAGAGATTTTGATCCGCAAGCAGATAACGTAATCCGGATATCCCAAGTGCCGCGATCGTTTGAGGAACCCGTTGTACTATTTGCCAATTTTCACCCGATGATTTCTTCGCCCTGCTTTTTCAGTTTTTGCTTTTAAAAATCCCGTACGTCGAAAAGAATACCAGGCGGCAGTCCACGTTAAAATCAAAAATCCGTGTCTTTGAACTGCGATATTTTAGCCGTCTTTGCCAAATTTGGCGCAAAAGTCATCGTTTGAAAGCTCTTTTGCTCCAGTTTCTTTGACGTGCAATATTTTTGGCCAGTGGTTCCCACTACACAAAATATTACTCTATGTAGGCCTCATTCTTGTGTATTATAGTCGAGTATTGAGCCCAAAGTCAGGCCTTGAATCAGCGGCTATTACCAACTTTCGTGACCGCTCAATGTACGAGCATCAAAATTGCCGACTCTAATGTCTGCGATTTCTGGCCATGATTAAGCTTATTGCATATTTACGTACTTAATATTGAAAAAGAGAGGGGGGGGGGGGGGGGGCTGGAAGTGTATGGGCAGCTGGTTTCACCATTCTTTTGTAGAGCACTTTTCAATTGAGTGTCGTAAAACAAAAACTAAAGTAGTCACTCTAGCCAATCACAAATGACGCAGACAATCCAGTGAACCAATCAAAACTCGAAGAAAATATACACGTAGCCGGTGGGAAGCGCGAGATAACGAGCGCACGAGTCGCGATTGGTTTTAGATGAAAAAGTTATTTTTTAACCAATCACTAGTTAGCATAGTGGAGCAATTTTCGATTGAGTGTCATAAACCAAACCCAAAGTAATCACTCTGGCCAATCACAAAAGACACAGACCATCCAATGAACCAATCAAAACTCGAAGAAAATACATGTAGCCGGCACATAGCGCAGGTAAACGTGTGTGAACGAGTCACAATTGGTTTTGATTTGACTTCTGATTTGATGAGAATTTGGCGCGAGTGTTTGTAAACCGATGACTAAGTGTAGTAATGCAAAACCAAAGCAAATGAAGGATTCTTTCGACACTCAAGTGAAAAGTGCTCTACTCATGTAGTGTGTAAACAAACATCTTTCTTGTAGGAAATTCCAAATGATCAATGGAAGAGAGCTGTAGAATTCTTGGCAGAAGTTCCCGAGTTGAACTACATGACTCAGCTGGTGCTTCTGTTGTATGAAGATCCTAAAGCTGACCCTCTGTCTGAGAATCGATTTCATTTGGAACTGCACTTCAGCCCTGGAGCAAAGACTATGGATGATCCAGAGTTCTTAACTAGGAGTTCTCCCACCAGGAAACGTAGTGAAGAAGAGATGAAATATCCTGGATGTGCCATGGACACAGGAAATGGAAGTACGATGGACAAAGTCGATGAAAATACAGTGCTGGGTGATGACCGGCAAGGTTGGGATGAGCCTGATAGTTCTCTTACTGCAAATACAGCTCATTCCTGGTCGTAGAATCTTCTTCTGACGTTGCCGTGACCACAAGCTCAAATCCAGGGCAGTCTGAGACAATACAAAGACAACAGGAAACTGTTGAAAGCAAGGATGGAAGGTCTCAGAGCCCAGAGATTAATTCCACTGAAGAGGAACCATTTGAAAGTGGAGATTTTGAGCCTTATGATGACAAACCTTTTGATGAGACTGTTTACGCCGGGAATGAACGGCCACGATGTTCAATTGGAATCGATGACTATTCAGACTCTGCCCTGGGTGCAAGTAATAGTGATAGTGCTGTGTCCTCGGGCACATCCATCGAGGAGTCTTCTGGGGAAGAAAAACTCTTGACCAGACATAGAAATAGTTTGAGTGAAAGCGAACTAACGAGTGTTCACGATGGAGTCGACAGAAGGTGTAAATCTGACAGTGAGGTGACAATGTTGGGCACTGTAACGAGGGGTGTACAACAGGGAAAAGGGGGAGGCCAAGAGAAGAATTCAGTAACATCCATTGCTGAAGAAGGTCCTTCAAAGCCACATGCAGCAAGTCCCCGACGCAAGGCGCATTCTGTTTCTGGTTCTCCAACTACTTGCTCGTCATCAAGCAGTGAATCACCAGATGATTTAAGCATTTGCAAGTTTTCACAAGGTATGTCTGTGAGGTAGTAATGTTCTTGCATAAGGGTCAGACAACTTCAATATACAAGGATGCTTCGGTTAAATAGAAAATTCAGGGATTAGAAATCAATTGGAAAAGTCTGATTCAGCTGGAAATTTCCCCTAAAAAACTAGTCCACATGACTTTGCAAATTAACCTCGCTAGGTAGTTGGTTAGACTGAACTTCACTGTACCATTTTTTGGTTACGGTTTTCCCTACTTCAACCGTGGCCAAAACGTTAAGGGAAAGTTCACTTCTTTATAATTTTTTCTGTGTGCAATATTTCAATAAAAATTATTTAAATCCACGAAAATCGCCATACAAAGGCGACCAAGGGTTTTGACTCCTGACGCTCGATATTGTTCAGGATGGGAAAGTTAATTGTATTGATCCTTCTGTGGAAAAAGGCCAAGAAGTGTCCCATACGTTTGACTAGGATTGTAGCTTCTTTTTGAAAGAGTTGACTGTGTGTGTATGTGGGGAAAGGTAGGGGGGGAGGGGGTTGGGGGTGATTATGATTGTACAGTATTGAGTATGATGTGTTTCTTCAGTCAGCAGCTGCTCTGATGATAAAAGTGATAATGTTGCTTTCAATTAACAATGGTTCCTCCAAATATTTTTTAATTAAACTCAGCCTCAAGAGAACCTACAGGGAAACGTTATACCCGTCTAGAGCAAGACAACTCTTACACGATTCTCTCATGTGCCACGATGGTGGTTTCACAATAGGTTTGATAACATCTTCATCTAGGTGGCAAATGATAAATACGAAATCCAGAAATGTTAGAATTTACCGAACCTATGATTTTTAATTCAGTTCATAATTCACTCAGGTTTTTTTTATTAATTCACCCCATACCTCACTCCGCCAAGCACTAGGAAAACAGCTACGTGCAGACTGGATTAGAGCATCATTTCCATTTCTCTTAAGAAAACTTTGTAGATCGTTGAAGACGAACGCGAAATAGCGCGTTAGGTAGAAACTGCTCGCAGTGTAGGGCAAATACGGTGTTATTATAGAACTATTACAGCAAGCGCGCCAAAATCCGTGTGACCACCTTTAAGTTAAGTTCACATTCTTTCGTGTAACCACCATTCCAATCAGAAGCCAAGGACAGGTTCCAGTTGACTTCTGATTGGATTAAATCTTTGGACGGAAGAATGTGACTAAATTAAGAGTGGTCACACTATTAAGGCCGCGATCGTTGCTTTAAAGCTGTCCCGCTTGCAGTGCACTTTGATCGTTGAAGTATGTAAAAGAGCGATTTTAGTGAAAAAGAGCCAGCCAGTTGTTTATTTTAAGAAGACGTCGTATACCGGCGTTTTTTGATCTATAGGTAATTTTCCGAATAATCTTCCTTTATTAAAAGATTGACTTGATTTAAGTATTTTTAGTTTTATTCAAGAGTTTTAAGTTTCTAACAAAATCTCAAAAAAGTAACTATTTGTACAGCAAATACGACCTGGCCAAGACATGCAGGATTCCATCTTTTAAAGAAAAAATAGAGGGTTTATAACAATTGTACTGTAAGCTATATCACTTCTGTTTTCTGAAATTTCAAATTCTTGTAAACGTGTGTTTGTAATTCTCAATTTTACTTGGCCCGGCATGGGATTACAAATTTATACGCGATGAGATTAAGTCTGGCATAATCAATGATGGTCAAAGGAAAGGTTTGCAAGTAAAGTCAACGGTTCACAGTTCCTGACAAATATCCTTCTTAGTGCTATCTATTCCATCTTTATTCTGTTCTACATGTATAAAAACCTGTCTTTGGCCAGCTTTATTGATCTATAATTTCTTAATATTACTGCACAATGACAACCTACAATATGCATGTAGGTGAAACTGCCATATATACTGCAATCTTAAAGGGACTGTGTCACGGCTGAGTTAAGTTTATTTTTTTAAGTTTTGCCAAATACTTGCATTGAAATTTAGTTTTCAAAGAAATTACTCCTGTTGATCCAAATAACCAAACCATAGCTTTATTACATTGCGACCAAATGTGTCTCCCGGGCGTTATAATTTAAAGTTACAAGCAAACGAGAGTAACTTTAAAAACTGTTCAGCCCAACAATATTTCAAAACCCATATTGCAATCCGTTTCAATCTCCGTCACTTTATGGCCATCCGTTCCTTCTTTTGTATTTGCTGTGTTATTGAAATGTTCCTTGACTGTTTTGAGAGGGTATTTTTTACATTTCACCGAATTCGATGGCCATTTCCTGTGCCTAAATTTGGCTAAAATCCGTGACACAGTCCCTTTAAATTAACGCTAAGTTAAACTGGCTTTTCTTGTTTCTTGCTGCTTAACATTTCTTGTGGCCTTGAAAACTGTTAATAGAAACAGGAAATGGGACTGACTTGTGTGCCGTTGACGAAGAAGATGAGGAGTATGAATACGACGAGTCAAGTGAAGATGAGCCACAGCAGCAGCAGCGTAAGAGCAGTGTGGAACAAGACGAACTGCTGCCATTAGAGAAAGAAGGTGATAAACAGGGTGTTAGGGACAGGAAGAAAGACAGATATTCATCAATTTTTTTTTCTACTTGCTCAAAAGTTTTTTTCAACATTAAAGATTACGTGGTCTGTTTTTCTGCTGTTTGCAAACGAGTTGTCTCTGTTTCATGCGATAAATCAAGGAAGTAAATTTGGTCCTATCTTTCAAGAAATACCCATTCTGGGAGACCCAGGGGCAGTTAGACGGGGTAGGACAATATAACTCGGTAAAAATCGGCGGCGCAACGAAAGTTTTCCCGCTGGTTTTTTTTTTGTTTGTTTGTTTGTTTTTTTGTTTGTTTTGCCAGGACTACTTTGTCCCGTCCCGACTAACTGCGGTCCCTCTGGATGAGGACTCCCACGTTTTATGCTACCCCAAAACAGCAGAAAACAGGGCTGCCATAGTTGTGAGTTAGTTTTCTTGTTCGATGCACACTGCGAAAACTAATATTTATTGTAAATTTTGACGTTTTACGAAAGCCAGTCACTTCTTTTATTATTTTCACTTTAAGCACTTCACTGAAAAGGATATCATGATTATCATTATAAATTTTAGTATTTATTGTAAATCAGTTTAATCTTAATTTCTCACCAATCTAACATTGTTACACCAGCATAGTGTAGGAGGTAAAATTAAAAACACACTTAAGTCATGTTTTTGTGTTGTGGACTATGTCGGTAAAACAACGGTAGAGAAACTGTGACATGCCCACTGGCCAATATTTCGTGACGCGAGTTGCGTGACAGATGTTAATTAATTTTTGTCATGCTTACATGTATCATTGTAAAGTCTATTTCTTGTCAGGTAGACAGACTAGATGTAGATGTAGATAGAATAAAATCAATAGTTTTAACATGTATTCAGTGTGCACTTTTTTGCCGTGAGCACTCTATCGGTCACCAAAATCAATTTTGCAAGCCATAATCATGTTTTGCTTTGCCAGAGAGATCAATCTTCGTATTGATTTCCTTTGCACTAACAATTACGTTTTGGTAACTAACGTATAATCATTTGCCAGTTGTATGGCAATGTTTGTTCCTTAATCCCCACAGATAATTGATAACAAATTTCTATTTCCTGTTTATAGTTTTTTTTTGGGTTTGGAAACAAATTCAACAGACGTTGGTAATAAGGTATAATCATCAAAGGAAAAACATCTTGATTGAAATCAAATATCATATATGATAGATGATATCATATATGATAGACAGAGAAGAATTTGCAAGTTGATATTTCATTGTGCAACGAAAGGTTAAACGTCAGTGGGGTGTGTTTTGTCATTGATGTAAACTGATGTTGCCAGTTTTCTCCCCTAAAAGCAATTGCAGGCAGGTAGGCAGTTATGATGTTGTTTCTCTAGAATTCACATCTCACCAATATAACAGTACATTGATTCCGCCGACGAAAGAGTGTTTCGAGTTTACACCTCAGCCATCACAGCAATCGGGCATTCTTTTAGACTTCCAAGTCAATGTAATTACCAGGGTGGGCAGAATAGTTGTAGGGGAAGAGGGTGATATTTTCTTCTCTATTCCCCTCCCTCTACCAATACCTTTAAAAAACTCATTAATAATTCATAAAGAAAGTAAAAAAAAAATTATTTTATTATTTTTTTTTTTTTTTTTTTATTTTAAAAAAGTATTTTTTTTTTTTTTTATAAAAAAATATATAAAATTTATATAATATTAAAAAAAATTTTTAATAATTTTTTTTTTAAATTTTTTTTTTTTTAAAAAAAACCGCCCTTTTTTTTTTAAAATAAAAACAAAAAAAAACATGAAGGAGGCCTGATTGCAGGTTACCTTTAGCACACTCCATGTACTGTAAACTGCTTTGCAAACAAGTGAATTAAAAAGCTAACAGGAATAATCCACATGAGATGTTTAACACTGAATGTTTGATCAACAGGAAGAGCAAAGCCTTCATCAGCCAAATCGGACACCACTTCTGTTCGCCAACGAAAGGTCTCCTTTGAGCTAGTGCGTGAACAAGGAAAGACTGATTTAGGTGGTCAGCCGCTACGGGTCGTCCAATCAACTCCTTCCTTAAAGAAAGGCTCTCCGACAAGAAAATTGAGTCTCGGTAAGGAAACTAGAACCTGGCAATTCAATACATGGGAAAGTGCCTGATCGTTTGAAGTCGGTATTTTCTCCTTTTGTCTGTTCTCTTTTTGGTGGGGAGGGGGCAGTGTTGCAGTTGCATTGCACTTCATCGTCAAATTTATTTTCTTTGAGTACCCCACGCTCACCTCATTTCCAAACCTGATTTATGCACATAGCAAATCAATGTGGTAAAAACTGTAAGACATTTCAAAAAGCTGGGTAACCATAAAGAAAGTTTATATCAGAAGGACAATGCCGCTTGTAATTTGTAATTGTTGTGATTTTTTTACCCACGTTACACAGAAGAGCTCGTGAGCTCGTTAAGACGTGTGCGTGCATCCAGGGTCGAATTGGAATTTGGGGTGTTGGTTTTTGTGGAGGGAGGAAAATCACAGAAACCCGGAGAAAAACCCTGTTGGGGCAAGGACGAGAACCAACAACAAACTCAAGCCACATTTGGCACCTGGCCAGAATCAAACCCGGGCCACATTGGTGGGAGGCGAGCGCTCTCAAAACTGCGCCACCCCTGTTCCCCTTACCCTCCAGCTTACTTCCCTTTACTTCCTCAACCCTGCTTTGAGCGCTGGCAAGGTCATTGGGTTGTGTTCCTGGGCAAGGAACTTAACTCACAAAGTGCTTTCATCACCCAGGAGAATTAATGGTAACTGGTAACTTGTTAAGCCAATCTGGCAAAATTGTGGGGCGTGGTCGATAGACTCACGCTTATTCAGGGGTAGTACTTCCTCCAACGCTTTGTCGTTTTGTCGTTTGTCGCTTTGTCGTTTTCGGACTTTGTCGTTTTCGCTTTGTCGTTTTCGTGGCGCAGAAACCCGAATAACTTCCTACTCATGCGAGTTTTTTTTTTTTATTAAGGTCATTGCCCCGAAATAAAACTGAACATAGATTTTTAACCAAACTTCGCCTACTGGTTTATTACTTCAAGGGAACTAAATTTTGAAATAAAAAAGGGGGGCACCAGATTCGTTTAGGAGAGGAGACATGATATTCCATATATCCTTTCCTCTGCGAGTACTGGCAAAGTACATTTAGCGATATTATTTTTCAAACACATGAATTGATCTGTTTTCATTTTACAGAAAGATTTGATCGCTACACCCAAAATATGAGAAAAAATTGATAGGTCACCAGGCCGTTTAGGAGAAAGTGACATTTACTCTCTCGCGGACTAAGCCGCATAGAAAAAAGCCGCCATTTTGTTGATGTGCGAGGCGCGCGCGCGATTACGCGTAAAATTCTGCGCAGTAAGGATGCGCAATGCAAAACAGGGCAATGACCTTAAACCTGGATTACACTTGACTGTCACGGGAGTAATGTATTTGTTGTTTTATACAGGATCTGCAACGTCTGCTATCCGTGCAGTGAGAAATCTTTCTTACGCAATTCAAAGTGCTTTGGTTGTCAGACCATATTCTGTTACAAGGAGCACCAGAAACAGTCGCAAACCACCAAGTAAGTAATATTGTCAAGATTTTCATTCTCTGTTGAGAGACCAATACGTCGCCTACAAAAAGATTGGATACTAAAATTGGAAACTTTACGAGGGAAACAACTCGCTCGTTATTAACTTGAAGTTGATAAAATATAAATTACCTGCCGTTGCGAATTTGGAAAGCTGGCCTATCCACCGTTAGCCCTTTGTCTGAGCCATAAATAGTTTCTTTAGAAATTAATTGAGAGCGCGATTTTGACTGTGCTAAATTTCAGCTAGAGAGGTAGCTTTTAGTTGGTTCCCTGGTGAGTTTCGCTTCATGTAGCTGAATCTACCCGAACTGTAAGGTCTATCATCATTGTTTAAGTTATGTCAATGTGAATGCTTACAGCTGCCTTTGTTTGTTCTAAAGTTGCAGATTTTTATGAGGAAATGACCAAAGTAGAATCACTGAATCCCCTTCGCACATTGCACAATGCAGTGCCTCTTAAAGAGATGGACAACTTTTTTGACAAAGCCACTGGTCAAAACACTGAAGCTGTTGTAACACCAGCTAATACTCCCTCAAGAAAAGCTCCGTCAAAGAGGCTCTCAGAGCGGTCCTCAAAACCTACTCAGTTACTGGAGAAAATGAGCAGCACAACAACTGAGGACATAGAGGGTGTAACAGACTTGTTGACTGAAGCGATTCAAAAACTGGATTCTTGACCTAGGTTATTCGTTTTCTGCAAGTTACTGCAGGAAAACCTCTTAAGGTTCAATTACTGAGAATATTTTTACATCCCGGGAACTGTAAATTTATTTTAATTTAATTTATTAATTTATTTATGATTAAAAGGTGCCTTTTGTACTGATTGTCCTTGTGAGAGTCATCTGCTCCACCCAACCTACGTCTCGAATTTTAACCCACCGATTATTTTTCGCAGGAGCTCATTGGACAAAACACATCACGTGGTACAAAAACGGACGACGGTTATCAGACATTATTAAAAACTAGCAATGGTATATTGCAATTCCTGAGTTTTGATTGGTTAACAGGCAATGGTATATAAGCTCATATACCATTGACCACAAATAGGTAGCCGATACGCGTCAACGAGAACAGCCGGGAAGCTCAAATATTGCAATTATTTGGGCGTATTTAATAAAACAATTATTCCACTCGTGCTTGTTGGCTATCTACCATCTCGTATCCAACGCGCGCTCATGGAATAATTGTTAAATATACCCTGTTCATTATGCCCCGTTCAATATAACCCGTCCAATTATTTTATATACCTTGCTGGTATATTGGAGGATAATGGCCTTGGTTGAAAGATTGTCCTCAAAATTTCTGCCCTCGAAGCTTCGTTTCTCGGCCCACTGTTCATTTTTCAGACAATCTTTTAGCCTCGGGCATATATTATCCTCCAATATACCAGCCGCCCAAACGGATTTGTTCGCTAATTAGATCCGGGAATATCGTGCTTACTCTCGACCATCAGCCATTGCGGGCGGGCACTACATGCGCAGCATGGTCTACTACAGAAATTACGGAACTCCTTGTGTAATCGCTTATCTAGTTGTATCTTTACGATCTCAAGGCAGAATCGATTTACTCTTCGTAGAGAGCTTTCTCGATGTTCCTGGTTATTTGCCTGTTATTGTGGTGTTAAATGCGAAATGATGCATTCAGACTGAGGAAGTCTATCACTAAAGTTTAACTCGATTATCTGCTTTAGAGCAGCTATTTAGAGCAGTTTTCACTTAAGTGTCGAAAGTAAATTGCGTTTGCTTTGGTTTTGCATTACTATGCTTAGTGATTGGCTTAAAAATCCCGCGCCACTTTCTCAGCCAATCAGAACTAAAACCAAAACCAGTCGTGACTCGCTCGCGCACGTTTTCCGCGCTTCGTGCCAGCTACATGTATTTGCTTCGAGTTTTGATTGGCCAACTGGGTTGTCTGGGTCCTTTGTGATTGGCCAGAGTAATTACTTTGGTTTTGGTTTTACGACACTCAATTGAAAACTGATCTTATCTATACAAAACGCGAACGATCTGCGTTAGACGATTTTAGCATATGACGACGGATTAGCAGCAGGTGGTGATTGCTGTACAATTCAGGTTGTGTTTACATGTGAAACGTTATACCAGTGCGAGTTCCATACCAATATGACTACGTTATTTTATGCCGCGTTTTCACGAAGGGACACTTCACACGGTTTATCCTTCACTCCACTTCCAACGTGGCTCGCGCGATGTCATTCAAACTAGACCACAGAGCCTGCTTTCTTTCTATCAGGACCAAGAATGCGGACTGGTCAGTTCAAATGTTAAATTTAGCAAATTCAACGTCGTTCCCCGCTTGCTCAAAAGATCTAAACGGCCAGAGTTCAGTGTTCTTACCTTGGTGCAGAACAAAAAAAGCGGGTACTGGGGTCGAGATTAGACGCTATCTTGGATTGGCAAAGGCAAAGAAAACCCTTTTTGGCCCTCGGTGGGTATACCGATTTCCTATCTAGGGCCTAACGGAAATTCCTGGTGCTGCGTACCGTGGTTCAACATTGCACTGCAAATATACATAGCACCCAAATTATTACGGAGCTCAGGATACCAGGCTACCGGTGATTCCGATAAGGTTCAATGAAACAACAAGATCTGAGAATCAGTCGTCCGTCATTTGTATATATTAATGCTAGTTTAACTTTGAAAGACGACCACGTGGTCATTGTCTTATTCAACGGTGAAGGAGTATGGTTAGTATGGGTTCGTGACAAGCGTTGGGTAGGAAGGCGAGGAACGACTGTCGCCCTGAGAGTTTAACTAGCAAAGCCATGTCGTGGTTTATTCCAGTTTTAGTCGGTTTTCTTGCAATTTATCTTATAAAAAGACTAATTCCACGATCAAAACTTGATGTTAAAGACAAATATGTTCTTGTTACGGGCTGCGACTCCGGTTTTGGTCGAGAAACCGCCATTCGACTGGACGAGATGGGAGTTAACGTGATAGCGACTTGTTTAACGAAAGAAGGGGAACAGAGTTTGAAAGCCGTGACGAGCGAAAAACTAAAAACATTCCAGATGGATGTTACAAACTCACAGAAGATTAATGACGTTTTCAAAGAGGTGAAAAGGACGATTCCTTGTGACACAGGTAAACTTAGCAGAATTTTCTTAATACGCTGTACGGCTCATTTCCTCCGTTCTTTCGGGCGAATATATCTGATAGCCCTATTACACGAGGTCAGTAAGACCTCCTTGAAGTTTTTAAATTATAAATCAATATAAAGACAGAATATCATTACTGGAACGAAGCCTAAATTTCCTCTGAAATTCGCAATGTGAACACATGTTATTCAGCGTTTGTTTTTTGTTTTTTTTGTTGAAGCGAATGTTTTAAATTAAAGCACGTGCAATTGTCCCTTAATCCACGTAAGCCATGAAAAAATTCACAAATGATTTATTAAACCTCGCACTTGATCGATCATGCGTTGTGTAAGTGATCAACCAACAACATAACTGCACGGAATACACGACAGCATAAAATAACTTGTTACAAAAGCAACAAGTTATTTTCCAATTTTCCAATGCTAAAATATATTGCGTGCGGACAGAACAGGGACAGGGCTTAAGACTACAATCAAATACTGAAAATGAAAGTCGTAGTCCATCTCATACCAATATTTATTATGTTGGCACGTTGACTGATATACGCTACTGTTCCTCTGAACCACAGGATTGTGGGGCCTGGTGAATAACGCTGGAATTCTCGTTACACATCCCATCGAATGGGCACCGCTGAACATCTTTAAACGCACCGCGGACGTAAATCTGTGGGGAATGATTGACGTCACTAAAACCTTTCTACCGTTAGTGAAAAAGGCCCGAGGACGAGTTGTTAACTTCTCAAGTGTTGCTGGTAAGAGAGCGATAAAAATTAAAAAAAGACTGATTTGCTTTCAGGTTTTGAACTGCTGCAAAATTTCGTACATGTTTCGGTTCTTTTTTTTTTTTAACAAATCAGCATCAACTAAATAAAACAGCAAACTTATCCTTACGGCAGATAAACGACCGAGCATTTTTTTCATCTCTCCTTGGTCTTTTCTCTGCCGTATGAATCGGTTTGCTGTTTTATTATCTTTATTCAAGTTCTTTTCTGATCCAGATCATTGCTACGATCCAGCAACTCTAAGCTTATTCGGTTTGTAGTCGTGGTTTCCCTGTTCAGTATATAAAAGCTTTTATGTTATGGACTCACAGATGACTCTCTGGAAAAGAAACTTTATCTTTTTTTCTTCACAATGACACTTTTAACAAGCCTTTTCAAACGTTAGTCAGGTAATTTTCGGTACTTTGTTAGACTTCAAAAGCAGTACTTGTCTCTTTTCCGCTCGTTTGGACTGTTTTGCAGTCTTGTACTTAGTAGATTTGAAAACACCATTTGCGTGTTATTTACTATCATCAACAGGTCGATTGTCTTCTAACTTCTTTGGACCTTATGCCGTGAGCAAATATGGCGTGGAAGCATTTTCGGACGCTCTTAGACGAGAAATGCATCCTTGGGGAATAGAAGTGAGCATCATGGAGCCAGGAGGATTCCAAACAAACATGAATGAACCTGGGGCGAGGGAAAGAGAACTTAAACAAGGCTGGGAGAACTTGAGTGAAGAACTGAAGAAAGAATATGGAGAACAATACTTGGAAAAGGGTATGCTATCCGCTGAATTCTTAAAGTGTAGAGGGTCAATGATAGAGAGAGAGAGTCATTGTAGGAATTCTTGAAGTGAAGAGAGTCAACCAGGCTCCTGGTTGTGAGCATTTTTGTGAGTAGAATGAAAATTTGCGGGAAAAAGTTAACTGTGGAGTGGGATAAACACGGAGAATGCACTTGCTGCTGTTTGGCCTCGTCAGCTCAGTCAGCAAAGCAATAGTTATCTAATCCGGGATATCGTATATTCCACTCCCACCACGGTTAAAAGAAATTTTTTGTTTGCCTCGGGTGGTTTCCGATTTACTTGCTCGGACTAACGCTCACAAGGAGTTTCATAGCCTTCTTTCAGCACTTAAAATTGTTAGAGTTAATTCTTTGATGTCCTGTTTCTATCATGGTAGTGCCAGGCTCAACATTCAGTTTTAGGCGAACTCGTTCCCATTTCTTATAGTTAGTTATACAAAGGCGGTGAGCGGCTGGGGAGAATTGGCAAACATCACGGAGGGTGGAAGGCAGAACAAAAAGTAAAGTCCTCCCGAAGCTTAGTTCGATTTGTTTAAAAATGTGCTAATACTCAGAACTCTTCGTGGATATCTCGTGATTAAATGACTTTTTTACTATGTCGTTTTGTGAAATCTGGCAGATGTAATTAAAGTTTCCAAGAATCACCAAAATTGAGCGAAACCCATTGTACACCCCACCCTTAATTGCTTTTAAAACGTTTTCCAACACCAAGTTATTCCTCGCGAAGCGAGGCCGAAGGCCGAGCGTAGCGGGGTGTATAATTTTGTCCCTCAAAGGGATCAGGCGGGATGAAATCTCGTGTGGAGTTTACGGTCATATATATTTCTATATATATTTGTGAGCTTGGTGTGTGGCGGAAATGACGTCACACGGCCGCCGCGCGCTGGTGGCCTAATGGTAAGGCGTCGAACTTGAAATCAGATCTTCGGACCTGAGGTCGGGGGTTCGAATCCGGCTAGGGTTTTTTTTTTCTTTTTTTTTTTCTTTTTTTTGTGGGTTCGAATCCTGAGCCTTTCATTTTTATCGTTTTTCTTTTCGGATTAAAATAACATTGATTTCCACATAATACTCCCTCAACGCCTATTCAGGCTATAACCTTTCATCGCCATCAGGGGCGCGCGGGCGGAGGCTTCGAATCAACCTGCCGTTCGTTCTTCTTTTTTTTTTATGCCATCAAATAAATGTCCAAAATGCGACTATCCAATAATTTGTCGATGATTTTGAAAATAGCCTGCGCTTCCCAACGCTTTATACCTCTTTACGAACCAGAAAAAGCCACCATCTTTAAAGCGGAGTAGACCCTGGGAACGAGGGTGTCGCGGCCATGCCCGTTGAAATAAAATTTCTAACAAATATATCTTCCTGCCTACTGTGGAAAATTGAATATGTACAATTCAATTAATGTTCAACTTCAAATAATCCACTCCTTATTTATAACACCCCCCCCCCCCCTCCCCAACCCAGAGCTTCGCGAGGCCCTGCGAGTCACGTATTACTAGTTAATAATTGCTGTTAATTGTTGCAGGTATTTCTTTCTTTAATGGTTTTACAAGTTCACCACATACGTATCAAGTTGTTGACGCGGTTGTCGACGCGCTTACGTCACATTCACCACGTGACCGCTATTTAGTCGGATTGGATGCCCGGTTTTTCTTCGCGTGGTTGGCGCGGTTACCAACCGTCGTGTCAGACTTCATTGTCACGCGCATGCTTTTTAGGAAGCTAGTGCCGCTGGGAAGCAAATAATGCAGTAATGCAGCTCGAAATTTGTGGTATAGATATGAAACTGCAAGAGAATTTACTTTCAATATATTTTCTTGTTTATTTGTTTAAACATTTGGGTTAATCGTAACATTACATAAGCAAAATCACTAGTCTCGTTAAGTAAGCCTCGGTTGCATGCTACTGCGTCCCAGATTAAGCCAAGAAGCGTCAAACGTGTAATTATTTGTACATGTGCGATCACAGGCAGCCCAAGCTAACGACAAAAGCACAATACTCTAAAGGGCCTGTTTACATGATTCCGGAATGACTTTCATTCCGGAACGAAACTCGTTCCGGAATGAAGTTCTCTCTGCATTTACATGACAGAGTCGACCGGTTCAACCAAAGGCATTTTCACGTGCGCGGTTTTCGCGCGGGATCAAAATAAGGTGGCGCATGTTTCGCGCGAGATCAAAACAAGATGGCGCATGTTTCGCGCAAACATGTTGTTGTGCCCATTAATGGCCGTATCTGCAATTTTAACGAGTAATTTGACCATAGAGCTGCTCCTTTGGGCTAAAAGGTAAATGCTATTACGTTTTTTTCGCTCTGAATTCAAACTGTGGAGTCCGTATGCAGTTTCATGAGTTGGGATTTCATCTCGGAACGAAATTCGTTCTGTGTTTACATGATACCAGAATGAAATGTCATTCCAGAACGAAACTTTCATTCCGGAATGAAAACCGGAATGAACTCATTCCGGAATGACTTGACTTTCGTCTCGGTATCATGTAAACAGATACAGAGAAATGTATGGAGATGGAATGAACTCGTTCCGGAATGAAAGTCATTCCGGAATCATGTAAACAGGCCCTAAGAAGACTCAGTTTATATATATATGGGTTTGTATGAGAATGAAACAATTTTGTTTTAGGAGCTATAAGTTCGAATGTTTTATGAATAAAATTGACTTACATTGTTGCTGTGTCGTGTTCTTTGCTGTTTGCCAGCTTCTCGGACCAATTTGAAGTGATTTCGGTGAATTATTGCTTTGCGAAAATTTGGAACACGTGTACTTTATTGAATATTTCCAAGGCTGGAAACAATGATCGACTGCAACTCACTCGAAGCTCAATATCTTCCATAAATTTGGTCAAATTGCTATAGAATTTCTACCACCGTAATCTCTGGTAATTTCTTTTTCCTTTCGTTGTTCCTCGGGTTCCGAGTGCTGTACTGACGTGTAGAAAAAAACGCTCTATAGTGCAACCACTGCTTTCCTTGGTATGCATAACCGGTTGAACCACACACAAGATGCCGGAAGATGTCGTCAGGTCGACAAAATTGACCTCAGCCAAGGGCAGGGGAGGGGCGAGATCCGGAGAGGTCGATTTTTACATTTTAGAACAGCGGGCAATTTTTCACGAGCCGCAGCTATTTTTTAATTCCGATAGAAAATCGACCTCTCCGGTTCTCGGTCCCTCTCCGCGAGGGAAATTAATTTTAATTAAGAAGATTGATATACCATTAAAATGGTATATCAATCTTCTTCTTAATTACCATTATTTTCTAGAACTGTTGTTCTAGTAAAAAAAAATCTGATTCCGTATGAGAAAAGCAAAGGAGAAGTTTTTGAAAGATAATTCTAGAAGAGGATCTAGTAGAAATTGACGCTGAGTGGGAAATACAAGAAAATGAAGAAATTAGGAAGACAAGTTATCACGTGGTTTCGTGAGAAGCGTTGCGTGAGAAACTTGGAACGAATGTCTACTAAACTAACAAAGCCATGTCGTGGTTCATTCCCGTTCTAATCGGTTTCCTTGCAATCTATCTTGTAAAAAGACTGATTCCACGATCAAAACTTGATGTTAAAGACAAATATGTCCTTATTACGGGCTGCGACTCCGGTTTTGGTCGAGAAACCGCCATTCGACTCGACGAGATGGGAGTTAACGTGATAGCGACTTGTTTAACGAAAGAAGGAGAACAGAGTTTGAAATCCGTGACGAGCGACAAACTAAAAACATTTCAGATGGATGTTACAAAATCACAGCAGATTTATGACGTTTGCAAAGAGGTGACAAAGATGATTCCTTATGGCACAGGTAAACTCACTAAAACAATACAAACACCTTTCAGATCTTTATATTCTGCACGGTTTGGTGTCCTCCGTTCGTTCGAGCAAATAGAATTACCATATGATTTAAAGACCCTGAAAACGAGATCAACGCCTTCAGTATTTTAAATTTTAACGTTTGACCATGGTTTGCATATGCAGGCTTACATCGTTGCTGGAACGAAAAATTTCACTGAAATTCGCAATTTCTTCAAATTTTCGCTTGATTTTTTGATGAAAGAACGATATAAAAGAAATTCAGGTCTACTGTTTCTTGGTCCGTGTTTAATGTTTACATTGCGTGACTTGATCAATCATGTGTTGTGTACCTGATCAACTTCAAGAAATACTTGGCAACGAAATTAAACAAGTTAAAGCTACATAGATCTTCTCATTTATATTAGCTTGACTTCTCGCATTTCGTAGTGACTGACTGACACTTTTACTTCCAAATCACAGGATTATGGGGCGTCGTTAACAACGCTGGAATTCTTTATTCACTTCCCATCGAATGGACACCGCTGCATATTTTTAAGCGCATGGCGGACGTAAATCTGTGGGGAATGATTGACGTCACTAAAACCTTTCTACCCTTGTTGAAAAAGGCCCGGGGACGAATTGTGAACTTCTCAAGTGTCAGCGGTGAGTGAAGGATGAAATAAAATGGTTAACTGCTACACTTGTTTAGCGTTTCCAGAGGTCGCGATCCTTTGGTTATGATTTTACCCAGAGCTTCGGGCGTTCGGAAATTACCGCCGACGTAAACGCGCGCGTAATTCATTTCTGGGAAGGTGAACTCTTTCGACTCTTTGCAAACCCTTTCAAATTACAATCCTCGGTCGTAAATATTCAGTCATAATTATGCAAATAATTTTTTAAATCAACCAATCAAAATCACATAACGGTTTTCGGGTAGTGACGTCACCAGACGGCATTAAGCGCCGATTTTTTAAGACGTCTCTTCTCGGGAGCTAGCGACACAGAGAGGCGTCTGAAATTCAGGCTGGTACTTACGAGTTACACCATTATTTACACGTGATTTGCTATTTCCGGCAGGTCAAGTTTCTTTTAACTTAGTTGGAGCTTATGCCGTTAGCAAATATGGGGTGGAAGCGTTTTCGGACGCTCTTAGACGAGAAATGCATCCCTGGGGAATAAAAGTGAGCATCATGGAGCCAGGAGGATTCCAAACAAACATGAATGAACGCCGTGCAAAGGAAAGGCAAATAAGAGAAGCCTGGAATAACTTGAGTGAAGAACTGAAGAAAGAATACGGAGAAGAATACTTGGAAAAGTGTATGTTATCCATTCCTTTTTTAGTACTTCTATGTACTACTACTTCTACTACCACTACCACTACCCCCGGGCCACTACCACTACCACTACCCCCGGGCCACTACCACTACCACTACCACTACCACTACCGCTACCGCTACCACTACCACTACCACTACCACTACCACTACCGCTACCGCTACCACTACCACCACCACCACCACCACTGCCACTACCACTACCACTACCGCTACCACTACCACTACCACTACCGCTACCACTACCACTACCGCTACCGCTACCACTACCACTACCACTACCGCTACCACTACCACCACCACCACTACCACTGCCACTACCACTGCCACTACCACTACCGCTACCACTACCACTACCGCTACCACTACCACTACCACTACCACTACCGCTACCGCTACCACTACCACTACCACTACCGCTACCACTACCGCTACCACTACCACTACCACTATCACTACCACTACCACTACCGCTACCACTACCACTACCACTACCGCTACCGCTACCACTACCACTATCACTACCACTACCACTACCGCTACCGCTACCGCTACCACTACCACTACCGCTACCACTACCATTACCACTACCACTACCACTACCACTACCACTACCACTACCGCTACCACTACCACTACCGCTACCACTACCACTACCGCTACCACTACCATTACCACTACCACTACCGCTACCACTACCACTACCACTACCACTGCTACTGCCACTACCACTACCACTACCACTGCCACTTTTATATGTGAACACGAATTACGCGTTAAACTCTGCGCAGAAAGGATGCACAATGATGCGATACAGGGAAATGACTTTAAAGTTTTTAACAAGCGATACCATGTAACTCTTAACTCTATAAGAACGTTTTCGAGCTGCAATTTATCAATTGTTGTTATTTGTTTCAGGTATTTCGTTTCTCACGGGTGTTACTACTTCACCTCATACGCATAAAGTTGTTGACGCTGTTGTTGACGCGCTGACGTCACAGTCACCACGTGATCGATATCTGATCGGTTTGGTCGATCAGATCATCATTCCCTGGATGGTGCGGTTACCGACCACTGTGGCAGACTTTATAGTGACGCGTGTGTTTTATAGGAACATAGTGCCGCTGGGAAGCAGGAAATAAACGTTCGACACCTCAAATACCGTCGGAATATAAAGCCTGATTTTTGTAGTTGCCTCAAGTTTGCGAGCAAGTATTACAAGTTTAGCTTGGAGCTTAGGGATTGAGTTTAAAAATCGTACGTTAAAGATAAAACCCAATATGTATAACTGTGGAAGTAATAAAAGACCAATATATGCGAGAACTTAAAAAAATTATCACATTCGTATTGAAATACAAAACGCGTACACTTGCTTTCAATTCAATATTTCAGTCTATGTTCAATTTTTCAAATATTTAATAGTCTTTAATCGAGACATTTAAACAGTACAGGGCTGAAAAAAAAGAGTTTTTGTAGTGCTTCGTGTTAAATGATTAAGATATTTTAGTGCTTTAATTTCTTTTCTTGGATATTTTATGACTCCAAAAAATTTTTATGAATGTCTATTTAAGCCGCGGTGGTAAATGTGTATGTTGTAAAGGAGAAGGAAAACTTAACTAAAAATCTGAAACAAATTAAACCATAGACGTCGCGAACAGGGTTCCTGGGGTGCACCTCAGCCCCCTCGATTTGTAGGCATCTTTTTTGGTGCTTGATACTCAATTTAAGAAGCTTTTTTGCAGGTTTGTGCCGCCCCCATTCGACAAAAAACCCAACCAAATTCACTGCATTTAGTGGGTTTCTTTTCTGGTTTTGTTTCGTTTGTTAAATTTCGGCTTTCAATTAAGTTTTTTATCCTGAAAAGTAAAAATAATTCACGATGCTCGTTTTTGTATGTGCGCGCGGAAGAAAATTTAGTGGTGAACAATAAAGACAATATAGAGTGTTTCTGTCTCGGAACTAGCGGTCTGATAGTTGCCCCTTGGAAACTTTGGCTACGCTTCTCGGGCTAATATTTGTTTTAAGAACATCAAATTTCCGGGGGGCAACTATCAGCCGATAGTTCCTCGACAGAATTCGAAACACTCTATTGTTTAATTAGTGCTGTTATCCAGCTTACAAAATGAACAACGCGCCAAGGATTTTTTTCGCCTTTTCGTACAAATATTTTGACAAAGGCTGCCCAAAAGAAGCGTAAAAGTAAAAGTTAACAAATGACTCCAACCACCTGCTTTACATTCTTCGAACCCCCCCCCCCCCCCCAGGAAATTGTGCAAATTTAGGTTCTCTCAAGTGCTATTTCCTGCATTTTGACATCATTTCTGAGGTGAGATGCATGTTCTTTCAATACTAAATGATTAGCTCTTTGAAAAGTAATTTTTATTTTAAAAAATTCTGAAATGTTCAGAAATGAGTGTATGCATTTAGACAGTTTTCAGAACACAAATATTAAAATTACATGCAGAGTGGATTAGTGGACAAGAAATTGAAAGAATGATGAATTATCTGACATGTTATACAATTATGTATTTTAGAAACAATTACTGAACATGTTCCATGTCTTAGCAAGTATAGAGTATCTGTTCCCGGGGGTAATTCTATAACTTTCAGAAATTTTGGTTAGGATTATTTTGCAATGCTTACACACTGTCTTATGGACTAAGAGTTTTGTCCAGAAATCAACAAAATAACAAACGCTTGTTCTGATTGCCGCGGGCGCCACTACAATGATGGAAAGCAAGACGAACATCAATTAGCCAATCCAAAGGATTAGAACTTCTCATTATAGTGCCAAAATGTTGGGGCTTCCTCCGATAATCCTGGCAAGGAAGGAGGTCGTCCGTGTAATCGACCGTTCACAGTCTTTTGATTGTTTTGTGTAATTTTTTTTATCATTTCAACCCCCCAAAAATGCCGACTTCAGAAATTTTAGGGGGTTCGTTCGAACCCCTCGAACAAACCCCCCCCCCCCCACCCTACGGGCCTGGTTATAGCCGTAGATTTGTCAAATAGAAGAGAGATTAAGCATGACGTTATATGGCAAACGGCAAACACGAGCTTACCTTTCATTATGTTACCTTTTTATGAAATTCTAAACTTAATCCCTCATAAAAATAGGGGGAAAATCCCACATTCACGTCAAACACAAAACTACTCATTTCCGCGTACGAACGCCAAACGGCAGAAGTTGAATTTTTGCCGTTTGCGGGAAAAATAAACGTCATGCTTAAGAAGGACTTCAAATAAAAACCGCGCTTGCACTGGCAGAAAATTGAAAAATCAAATTCCTTCATTTTTTTGCTCATTAATAGCTTTTAGGTAGATAAGAAACCTGATGTATTTTGTTCCCCCCAGAAGTCTTCTAATTTCGAGAAAAAAACCAAAGTCAGTTTTCGTGATCGGAGCCTCAAAAGTGACACAATTTTCAACCCGAAATTCGCTATCGTTAACTCTCGTCGCGTTCACAAACAAAGCCACATTGAGAACTTTGGATGCTTTCTATCAACAGAGACACTCTTTTCCATTCGCTAAAATATAATTTCAGGGCTTAAGCAAAACTCCGAACTGAAATAATTAAAAAGGTGGGGAATACTTTTCACGATACTAGAAAGTCGAATTAAACGGCAGTTTTCAACGGAATTATTTAATATGTGGTATAACTCCAAATTTTCTCAATTTCGTTTAAACACACATGGAAATGTTTATCTAAGACATACCTGAGGATTGGCTCGGGTTGTTGAAGGCAGCATATTTACCAATGCATCGTAGTCCCACAAAATGTTGTGATATCGATCAAAATAGCCTAACTGACAGCTAAACATTTCTTGGCTCCAAAATACAACAAAGCAACTGTTAAGCGCGAAATTCCTTTTGCATCTTCATCCTTAGCAATTTTCCTTTATCGTGGTTCTTTTCTCTTGACGAAAGTGTGTACAGAACTCCAGAACGATCAATTTGCTTCCTCAAACTGCGTTGGCGGTGCTGGAGAATTGTTTTGCGTTATTTTAACTCCGTGACATTCTCGACCCCAGAGCTCTTACTGCGCAGACTCACTTACGTCACAATATCGTGATTCATGCACGTGTATTATGTCACGTAAGTCACAAATGTAATCTTGTGGCAAAATGGCGAAGAGGTTTTGCGATCAAAATGGACCTAGGTTGGCTTTTTTATTTCACTCTTCCGTTGAAAAGGGAATTTTGCAATGGAACATTCGGCAAGAAGAAGGAAAGACGAGCATTTGGGGTTAAAACATTCATTATCGTGGCGTTTGGCAATTAGAAGTATTTACACAGTCGATACACAGTTTACGGTCATGCTGTGAAAATTTGCCGAAGTTTGATGCCCTCTAAGTGAGAATCTTTCGAATAACCCGAGCCAATTCTCAGGTATGTTCAATAAGAATATCTATATGCACGTTTGAGCAAGAATTGAAAAAAATTAATGTTATACCACATGCTAAATACTGCCGTTGAAAATTACTATTTCATTCAAATTTTTGTTATCGTAAAAAGCATTCCTCGTCAGTTCATTTTTTTCAGTTGGAAGAGTTGCGCTAAAGCCCTGAAATTATATTCTAGCGAAAGAAAAAGAGTTTTTATGTTGATAGGAAGTGACCAAATTTCTCCGCGCGGTTTTGTAAGCGAACGCGAGTGGTGTTCATAATAGCTAATTTCGGGTTTAAAAGTTAGGAAATTTGTGACTTCGACCACCGAAATAGATTTTCTTTGTTTTCTTAAAATTAGAAGACCCCTAGGGGAAACAAACTACATCAGGTTTCTTATCTACCTTACAGCTAATAATGAGCAAAAAACGAAGAAAAATCGATTTTCCAATTTCTGCCAGGAAATCAAATTCTTGCTCGGCCGTTCGTAAAAGTCACTCTTAACCTCTAGTGCTTCGTCGTTAGGACTTTTCTCTGCTTATCCATTAAGGATTGTAAGAAAAAACGTTAAATTGTTATTAATATCATTAATATCATCATCATCATCATCGATAATAGTATTATATTTTCATTCATTTAGGAACTGTCAGCAAGTGCCTTCAAAGATCCGAAACGACCGGAGTACTTTTCAGGTCTAATGTTTGTCTTCTGGATCCCCAGATGCTGATTTTTTTTTGGATGAAAGCGCATTTGTGTTCATTTGCTCTCCAATAAACATTCCGTTCTCTGTTTTAATATTTTATTGCACTGATCGTTTTGTGTTACCATTTTTTACTTCCCTTAAGGCAAAAGACTTAAGCCTACATATGGATATAGTCCGATCGGTAAAAGAGCTGCAGTCAAGCGTGTAAACTTGATCTTTTTGTTAACTTTGTTGTAAAAAAAATTCTTGTCACCAGACATCGCGCGCCATTTCGATATAAGGTAAAACTCCAGCTATTCCCTGATAATTGTAGTGAGCCAATCAGAAAGCTAGAAATGTAATAACAGTGGTTGAGAATTTACTAAAATATCCCATATTAGTAGAAAAAAAGTAGTCAAACATAAACAGAAATAATGCTCTTGTTGTTTTTATTATTCTACATCACATTTCTACATTTGCTTTACTTCACAACAGCGTTACTAATTTAACATGATCGTGAGGTTATCCTCAAGATCATGTTAGATTAGTAACGTGATCGTGAGGTTATCCTTAGTTGTCCTTCATCTTATCCTCGACCCATTTTTGAAGGTAGCGCACATTGGCATAGACGCCAGGACTTCTAGCCAGGGCGCACCTGTACCCCCAGCTTACAACTCCCTCGAGGTACCACTTGCCATTGAACTCGCACACCAAGGGACCCCCACTATCACCTTGACAGGCATCCACCCCTCCCTCTTCAAAACCGGCGCAGATCATGGAGTCGTCAATTCTACCAGCCAGCCAGTTCCAGGCGTTACATTGTTGCTGGGAAACTATTGGTACTGACGCTTCCTGAAGGATGGCTGGTCTGGTGTCAGTATCATTTGAATTTATGTTTCCCCAGCCTGTAATGTAGCATTTCTTGTTTGGTTCTAGGGGGAAGTTATCGTCTGGGAGGCACACGAGCCCGACACCTGCGCCAAGGGTTGCTTTGGTCTTCAGTTTTAGGAGCGCGATGTCGTGTGAGTATGTGTCACGATTGTAGCTCTCGTGTACTATCATCGTTTCAACCTCCAGGAATTGCACTTTGTCCACCAAGTGGGACGGAAGAGATAGTGCGTTGGTTCCCAACCTGCAGTAAAATAAACACAACTTGTAAAATTCATTAACTATTCATCATGGTGCAAACGAATCCCAGCACAGTATTCAGATCACATGTACACAACTATAAACCCCAATACAAATCAAACAGTAGAATTAACTTTTGATACAAACTCCTGCTCAGCTAATTAGTATGTATTAACTTTAGATACAGATCTCTACTGATTCGCATAACAATACTTTGCATTCAATTTATTGTTTTCATTTCACAAGTAGAATAAAATATTCGCGTCCGATCTGTATGGCCATTTACAATGGCTCGCCATTGTAACTGCCCATACAGATCTCCCGCTCATATTTTATCTACTACTTATTATAACCGCCGGATTTCACATTAATTTTTTTGTGATGTCCAACTTGGTCAAGGTGTGTAGCCTTATTGTTGTCAGCCGAATTCAAAAGAGAAATCTATTATATTTAAATTTAACGTAAATAGCATATTGGCCTTTAAAAAGAACTCGGCATCCCCTATCTTTTCCACTTGGATAGTAGTCTTATAACCGTAAACATAGGCGTACGGGCACCTTCGGACCTGGGGGGGCGGAGACCTTGTTGCCCGAAAAAAAAAATGGCATGGGTTGAAAGCCGAATAAACAGGCATAAGAAAAGGACAACAGAACGTGCGTTAAATTAATCTTGGGACGTGCACTGAATACTTTTTCTTCGGAAATTTTTATTTATTCACTTTAGTTCAGCAAAAATAAAAGTATTTTTGGGAGGCAATTTACATTGTTTTTCCCCCACTTGAAAGTTATTTAAAATGCGTGAAACATTTAGAAGATGAACGTGTTGAAACATATTGTTGAAAGTTTTGAGCTCATTTGAGTCAAAAGCATTAGCTTCCTTACATTTGTAACCGTATCGCAGCTTTGTTTTTGGGTCCACCGCTCGCAAACGTTCAAACTATGGAAAAGCTGATTGCAGCTGAATCGTGCAGAATTTGCGAGAAAACCGAGTATGATTATAGCAATTGCAAAAGGAAACGAAAGCAGATTAATGAGAAATTTGGACTTTTGAACCACAAAGTTCGGTATATTTCCAATATTTTTTTCTGTTGATATAATTCGTTTTGATTGTAATTTTGAGATTTGTCTGCTTATTTTCTATTTTTTCTCTGGCTTGTTGCCCGAATTTTTAGCGTTTTGCCCGAAAAATTTTGGCACTGGGGGGGCTGCAGCCCCCCTCGCCCCCCCGCCTCGTACGCCTATGACCGTAAATAATCTAATAAACGCCTGGGCGTCTATTAACTTTAAGGGGCCCTAGAAGGGCGTTAAATGGATGTGAGGCGTTTATATCACATTAACTGTAACAACTTCGACAAAACAAATAAGATGCGTAGTTTGCTCGACGGAGTAAGATAGAAAACAAAGTTTGTGAGTAGGAAACTAATCTATTTTGTGCTATTTCAAAGCCTGGAGAAATCGTTCATAGTTCGATATCGATGTCTTCTTCGTTATTGGGGTCAACCATGTTGGCATCGTTGGTCTCCTTGATGTCCAAGTGAAGCAAGAAACTAAATAAATTGTGTAATTTTACTCTATAGAGCGTTACCTTGGTTTTTGAGGCGATTCTTGTAGGGAAGGGGGCGTCTATTAGAGACGGAATGTTTATTAGAGGGGGGCGTCTAATATACATTTTGCACCTCAAGGGGGTGTCTATTAGATACGAGGTGTTTATTTGAGAATGGGCGTTTATTAGATCATTTACGGTAAGTCTTTCTCAGTGTAGGCGATTCTTCCCTTCCTGTATAGGATGATGGTCATTTGTATCATATCACGTCCCAGCAATTCATCGATGCCCATATAAGTTCGTTCGAGGAGATAGTTACTGTGAAATTAAGCTATTTTTTAACACAATACAAGAAGCTCGGGCAGATTCAAACCAGTCCCTACCGAAACCAAACGATAAGGACACCAAGCCTCAAACAACGAGGCTATTTCTCTTGTTAACGAGAGTATTGATTTATCGTATAACTAAGTACAGTAAATTAATAAAACGTATCTCAACGAGTTACCAACCTTATCGTTACGCGAATATCGCTTACATCATAAACACAATGAGCAGCAGTCAACACCCATTGTTCATCAATTAGAGATCCACCACAGCCTTTATAAGGTAAATAAACCTGCCACGGCCAGCTGTCGTTTTGGGCCTGGGTACCACCAATGATACGAGAACCGGTTTGCCTGGAGCCACAGCTGACACCTTATATCGTTGAAGAAAATAAAATTGTCATGGCAAATATATATTTTTTTAAAAAAATTCGTTTGCTTACAAATTGTTTAAATTGGTGTTACATTTTTGATGCTACATTGTGCCTCGCCCGATTTTAAGGTTTCGTTAAGATGGGTGACTTGTAAACCTTCGGCGTTTTTATCTTGTTGCAGAAAATATTAATTGCTTTAAAGTCGAGGTATTGTTCTCCTTTACGAGAGGTTTTATTCAACTTATAAATTTGTTTTATCAGTTTACCTGAAGTAGTTGGCGGCGGCGGAGGAGGGGGGGGGGGGGGGTTGTTGGTGGTATGTCTGAAAAATAAATAAGAATGTTAAACGATCACACTAGACGAACTAAGAATCACTGATGAGTTTATAACGTTTATAATGACTGTATAGGTTCCATCGTATATAACTTGTATGGTTCTTCCAAATGACAACATTTTTCATCTTCTGTCTTGACGCTGCAATCTAAATAAAAGCAGTGAAATTAAAAGTTATAAAAAACCGTTGGACAAAGTCAGTGAGAAGAACAATTTAGTAGAGTAGAGAGAGAGTAGAGTAGAGTAGAGTAGAGTAGAGGAGAGGAGAGGAGAGGAGAGGAGAGGAGAGGAGAGGAGAGGAGAGGAGAGGAGAGGAGAGGAGAGGAGCGGAGAGGAGA
>NC_135759.1:41223674-41248683 GCF_052425735.1 Oculina patagonica
ACTTACAGACAGGCTTTTAGCCAGGATTCAAAAAGTGGGAGTCCAAAGTTTTTATAAGGCCTGACTTTGTCCCCATAGGAGGGCCTGAGGAGCATGCAAGGTGTTTTTCTGCAGTAATTAATGAGTGCAGAGGTACCTAAAGATTTTCAGATTTGCTAAAAAAAACCCTCTGTATACAGTTATTCATATTAATTTTCCTTGAAAAGTGGCCGTCCATAGGACTCCTGGACTCCCACCTGGCTAAAAGCCTGCTTACGGTCTCCATTGATATCTGAAAAAGTTTAGCTCCTTCTACAATCCCGTGGGCTAAATCTTCATGGTTTAATAGGCTGGTATTTTTCTCTAGTTTTTGTGGTGTGAAGTGACTAGGAGTATTGCTACTGGGCATTTCCACAGTTACGGACGTTACATTCAGAGTCATTTTTGAAACTTTAATCTAGCACAGGCAAAGAATAGGAAGAGGTTGTCCAATGTTACATTGATTATCATGTTTATGCCTACTGAGGCATTACTACCATTTTCGAGCGACCGTGAAAGGCCAACGTTTTCCCGCGTTTTTACATGGGTAAAACATTCAAGTTTGTCTAGCCAATCTGTCACGTTTTTCAACTGAAACAGATGACGAGTAGAGCGTGAAAATGACAAGTTTTGACAGCTCCGCCTCTGTGTTTTTGCACGTGAATCACAGGTTTTCGAAACGTTAAATCGAGTTTTATTTTACACGCCAAACTACATTTGAGTTACAATACCTTTAAAATTTGTGAACCGTATTAAAAAATTGTTTTACTGATTAATCTTTTGTTCTTTCCGCTGAAAAATGTGAGACAGCTGCTATAAATAGCGAACAATATTGACAGCCTGACAGTCAAGGAAACGCTGCCAGCCGGTGCCAGGGCAAAGTTTAGATTCAAAAATATTTGTCGTGCCGTTTTCGCGTCTGTGAAAACAATGTCGGTCGTACAGATCAAGGTAGTATATTCATATTACTCGACAGAAAGGGTCACGCCAATTTTTTTGAGCGAAGAAGAGTTGTTAGAACTAAATTATGATGCGTTTAAGAGGAAAATCGTAAATGATATACCGCATTTAGGAAAGACAACGGACGTTGAAACATTGCGGCTCACAGTAATGGACCAAGGCTACCATGTGGATATATCGTCAGCTTACTTTCAGCATCAAATTAAAGGAATTTTGGAAAAGGACTCCACTAAAGCAATTGAAGTCAAGGCCTTGGTGTTTCAGTCTCCTGGTGTTGCATCTCCACCGAGAAAAAAAGTTAGCGTCACATTGTCAAGCCCAGTATCAAAGAAGAAACTACCTTTCACGCGGGATTTTACAGCCTCGCATCGTACCGCTCAGGATTTTGAGCTAGACAAACCTGAGGAAGGGAAGAAATGCAGTACTCCTTTTGAGAGATTCATGAAGAAGGCAGAGAGTGATATCGAGAGGAAGAAAAGCGAGCTACATAAACTTGAAATGGAGGAAAAGGAAATCTCGCTCAAAATACTCAAAGTGCAATCTAGTCCGTCAGATGGCAACATGTGTCGAAACTGTCACCTTCGACTTGGACATACGGCCCGAAATTGTGCTTATGGGAAGTGCATGTCCGTATTTAATTGTGGTGAAGAGAAGTTACATCCAGGAGAACTCAACAACAGGGGGCGGCGACTTGCCATTAACAAACTAACATCAGAAATATCAAAGATGGAAAGAGAAACGCAACTTAAAAAAGACACTGCACGGAAAATAAACCAGTCGTTATCTCAACAAATAGAACAAACAATTTTAGAGGAAAATGCTGGTGCATACACTTCATCTGGAGGTTTACGGAACTGGTCGCTGTTGCGCAAACACGTGTTTATTGTCGAGAATTATTGCAAACTAAACTATGGAGGAAAACTTCCACCAAAACACAAACTATCCAATATCTTAACACACGCACTAGAAGCGGGACACTGAAATGTGTTAAGTGAGTCGGAGAAACATGCCAAATCAAGAAAAAACCCAGCGCAAAGTACTCTGGAAAATCATGGCATTATTTTCCCGCAGGCAACTGAAACAAATAAAAGTTTTTCTAGTTCTGATCTGGCTTTCCGTTGCCGTCCAGCAACGAAGGAAGAAGAGCAAGAACAACTGAATATGGTTTTGAAACAAAGCTTAATTGAAAGCGGCATGGGCGCAAATGCACAACAGTTAAGCAATCCTTCTTCCTCTTTACCTTATCACCACTCAAGCTACCATGGAGCCTTATACATGCCATTCTCGCCGGGAATGGTAATGGTTCCACCACCCGCTAGATTGGACGCCTCTTATCAGTCGCAGACGAGTCCTTCACCACAGGAAGGTATCTTTACTCATTCCACTCCGAAACCGCCTATGCAATGTTTTCAGCATTCTCTTGCTGAAACAGATACGAGTAACAGCAGCCTTCATACTGCAGCTGGACCTGAAATGCTGACGGAGGATGAAACAGCAAAAGAAACTGCTCATTTGTTGCTTTCGCTGAACTCCAAGAACATTGAGAACAACACTTTTTAACTGTCGTTGACTGAGCTTGCAAGTTTTGCTCTTGTCTCACATAAAACGCTTCTTCAATTCGTTCTAAAATTTAATCAATAAGTTCGTTAGGGATTCGTTGTGTTTGCTGACATTTTCACGACATATTGATGGAGTGAAACTTTCATTGTGTTTAATAGCTTACATTATAGAACTTAAGTTGTGTTATATTTGACAGTTGTAGGGTGCATGTACTAATTCGTTAAATTTATTTAGCGCTGCTATGTGTGCAAGATATCGTTCCTTTTTAGCACAAATTCCATGTATGGGTGCACTACTAGTATATTAGCTGTAACTAAGTTGAGTTGTTTCAAGACATTGTTTCTTGGATTTGTCTATTAAAAATTTAACTCACGTTTAAAATTCCTACCAGTTAAAAAACATACATGCGATATATTAAGACGAATCATCTACCACAACAAAAACATTTTTATTTTTTTTAAAGTTAAACAAAATATACACTGATATAATACGGTTATCCTGTTGCGTAACTTTTAAACAGGGGGAAACAAATACGCAGTTGCCGCATAAAAATTTCTCGCGTCTGCGCTGGAAACAGCTTCGACAGCTTCCCCGACTGCAAGCTTCAAGTTTTCTTTCACAAGGTCTGCTAACAGTCCATTTAGCAAACATTTCACTTTGTTAAAAGATAACTCTATGGGGTTTAAATCTGGTGAATAAACTGGGGTAAAAATAAGTTCAATACCCATGTCAGCTAGGTATTCTTCCAACGCCTCGCCCCCTTCGTAATGGTGTACAGCCAAGTTATCCATAACAACAATGTCACCGACTTCTAAAGCCGGTCTATCGTTGGTTATATTTGTCACATTGGCCGCCTCTTCGAAGAAGTTCCAGAATTCTATTGTATTGGTAGGTCCATCAATTATGTTGTAATATTCCGCACCATTGAGCGAAATAAGTGAGTTCAGCGTATAATTAGGTGACTCGACCTTTCTCGAAATTTCCACACAGCGTTCACCCACAGGTGAATTGCCGTAGATGCGAGTGCCACAATCAGGAGTTTTTATCCCGGCTTCATCGAAGAATTTAATCTTGGAGGGGTCTTTAGAAGAAAGATAATTGATAAAAAGCTGTGTGTAGACCATGTTTTCATGCGTAAATCGCTCTGTTGCTACATGTGTTATTTTCTTTCTGGAATATTTCTTTCCAGAAAGTAACTTGGATTTTATTGCCTTCGATAAAGATGATAAGGAAATGTCTTGCACATCGCCAATATCAGCGAGCACAGCGTGCAACTCTCTGAGCGATATAGAACCTCTTATTGTTTTTAGTGTCTCGATCAGTTCAAGATCTCCCGCAGAGAGCTTGCTGCAAATATCACCACCCTTCGGCGAAGCAGCGACGGTGCGAGTTGTACAAAACTGGTGCCAAATCTTTCGCACTGTATTGATGGCAACCCCCGTTTCAAGAGCAACAGTGTTAAACGCAACAGGCAAAAAATAGTTGGCTGGATCGCCACCATGCTCTAGGCACTTTGAAATAATAAGCCCTCGAAGATCTATGTCACATGCTTTCCCCGGAGCATACAAACGCCCTTTCTTGTTTACATTCATCGCGACGAAGAAACGTTTTGAAATCTTTTGAAAACCTGTGATTCACGTGCAAAAACACAGAGGCGGAGCTGTCAAAACTTGTCATTTTCACGCTCTACACGTCATCTGTTTCAGTTGAAAAACGTGACAGATTGGCTAGACAAACTTGAATGTTTTACCCGTGTAAAAACGCGGGAAAACGTTGGCCTTTCACGGTCGCTCGAAAATGGTAGTAACTGAGTTATAAAAGTTTTCCACTTGACTGGCCTATATGTTCAAATAGAGCAAAATACACACCGTTACGGACGTTACATAAAAAACAACCACATGAGCAAGAGCACTGGTAATAATGGAAAATTCCTGTGAAGTGCCAGGGCTTATTGCATGAACTGCTCCAAATATTTGAAGTATAGTAGTTGTGTGAACCAAAAAGCTTCATTTCATTTAAACTCGCTTTCGCAATTATACAATGCTATGTGAACTTTAACGTTACGGATGTTACAGCCAATGTTACGGACGTTACACTGTGTGATTTATTATATTATTTTGTATTGTTGGCCACATTTTTTTTGGACATAAAAGTTCAAAATGGCTTGTATTTAACATTTTATAAATCAAACTGGTTGGTACTTTATGTTTAAGCTGTGAAACGTCCCAACACAGTATGAAGGACACTACATGCATTTTACATAAAGTACTCAGCCTTAAACATGAGCATGCTCAAACTATCATGGGCCCACAGACATATACTGGACTCCAGTGGGTATAATCCATTCCTTCTCTAAAACACTGCTTTCTTTGAGAATTCACATATCCAAAATTGCCTTTTACTGTGGCAGAAACAGTCCAAAATCACAAGCTTCAAGAATTGTAACGTCCGTAACGTCCGTAACAAAGTTTTGTTACCATTTTTTGGAAAATGTTGCAGTTTTTCAGGGACCGCTTTTTACCAAAGTGTTTCTACAGAATATTTAGCTTTGTGGCAGAAATATCTTTGAAATCTTTTAAATGGTTGTTCATTACGGAAACGCGCCCATTGAAAAGCGTCGGACGGGAAAATGTAAATAAGCTTAAAATTAAACACAGAGCATGCGTAACGTACTGTCAATCAAGTAATCCCCTGTGTAGGTCGATTTCTTAACCATTGTTTTTGCTAAGACGGCGGAAATAATAGACGGTAATTTGTGGTTAGTCCCGGGAGGCAAACGTAATTGTCAGTCGCCACTACTAGACAATTTAGCGATTAGAAATATGTTGTTTACACGTTTGCTCGGTGGAATTTTCACTCTGTCGATTGCCCTTTCTCTAAACAGTTGTTATCTTTCTCGTGAAAATGATTTCTAATCGGTTTAAATAAGGTTTCCCGATAAAATGAAAGTAAATAACACATGCAGCACATTGAAGCGGCAAATTGTTTACAACGCGTGCCGAAGCGGCGAGAGCCACGAAATATTCGGTTGCCTTCTTTCCAAAGTGTTTCGCTTTAAACTTAACAATAATTCTCGTCGAAATTTTCGCTACAACAAAGATATTTTCATGGCTTTTGGCAAGCAAACCTCAAACAAAACTTGGAATGTGCGTTCACGATATTCACGCGTAATCGGCCGCTAAAATATAAACAACTTTATACAAAACTTGTGTTAAAATTTGACGTGCGTATCGCGTGGCAAATTTCATTCGGTTTAGAACCGCTTTCTCTTGTTGACATAAAAAACTGCCTTCTTCACAGAAATCCGAGCTTTAAACAACAAGATTGACTTGAAAAGTTGCTGATAACAGACTGGATTTCCAAAATTCGCACGATGTCTACGACACTTCGAATTTTGGTCGTGAAATATTACTTACGAGGTTTTGCATAAACTGTTCGATAAAAAGAGCTTGCCGACACTTCCAAACAATCAGCATTGTCCTCTAAAGGACTCAGGGGCATAGCGTTCAACTCCCTTTTGGGAATTTGTCACTTCAGGATCCCTCAGGATCTAAAGAAACCGAAACTGTCGGCAGCTTTTGCAGTCTCGTTTCCAAGGCTCGGTGCCCGCAAAACGTCATGGGTACCCCACTTTTCCCGGGCGACACGTTTCAATGGGCGCCGATCCGTAATGTTCAAGAATGGAAAAAGATTGTGTAAACGTTACGGACGTTACGTAACGTCCGTAACAAAATTTACTTTGTTAATAACTTTTTTTAAAAAAAGTTCAGGGTGAAATTTATATTTTTTATGTATTAACCCCTTTGAGGTATTTCTTCTGATATAACTGTTTGTAGACACAAATCATTTCCAAATTTTATAAAGCAAGCTAAAAAAATTGTCTCTCACCTATTGTTTATTATTAAAAAATAAACACTTACTTTGGAGACCCCCCCTGAATGCATTGCTATCACAAGCGAACTGAAACTTATTTTTCTATGTACTATAACTTGTCAACAATATAGTACAGGGTATGATTTTATGTCCAATCACTTTTTAAAAATCTGGATTTTTCACATTCTCACATGGAATTGCCCTACTTCCCATTGATGGGATGCTAATCCATTGCAAGTTGCCCCCAGTATTATTTCAGGTTGCCCTATATTTATGGAAGGCATGGTGGCCTAATGATTAGTGTGCTGGACTCCGGATCGAGCAGTCAGGGTTCAAGCCCTGGCCAGGACACTGCGTTGTAATCTTGGGCAAGACACTTTACTCTCACAGTGCCGTTCATACACCCCGGTGTATGAATGGTTACCAGCGAATTTACTGCTTGGGGGTAACCCTGCAATGGACTAGCCTCCCATCCAAACAAGAACAAAAAGCTGGCTACTTTGTTATAGTTCATGCTTTTCTGGGTAAAGAACTTACAAACATTTTATTTTTCAATTTGGTAGCACATAGCTGTGTTTTGTGGAGGTAATTTCTACATGTTACCTGTCACAAACAGCAGAGGTAAATTCATATCAGTGCTGGATTTGGAGAGCCAGTTCGAGTGGATTATAGCAGATGCAAAACATTCTGATGGTGAGAAAATTAATGTCTTCAGTGTGAATATTGAACTAATGTGCTGTGTAATAGTTTATAGTTGTAAACTTACATGTAAATAAACTGGTTCACCAACTCTAGCACTAGTTTAACCTGTGAGTCAATCTAATTGAAAAAAATTAATATTTCAAGCAAAGAAAATAAAGATTGTTGTTGTTGTCCAGTTGTATATAATTTTCAAACAACTTCATCCCACCCTATTTTGTTTCAATTAGTTTTGTAACTCTGTTGCATTTTCCAAAATGTAGTCACTAAAGACCAACCTGATGGCAGTGTACCAGCTCTTACAGCATTGCCTAGAACAGAATGGGCTACAATCAGAAAGGAGTACTTTTCAGAAAGTCTTAATCAGCAGACTCTGGAGGCCATAGAGGAGGCCATGTTTGTGGTAAGACAACTGAGAGTGCATACTAAATTAATTTCCCCTGCTCTTTGGACCTTGATACACTGTACATGTACCTTTTGCTTGAAGTTTGTTAGTTGCGTGTTATAGAGTTTTAAAGATATGTCAGGAAAATGTTGTATAGTGCTTTCCTAAAAGTTTTGCCTGATTAACTTTCAGACAAAACTTTGTCCGAAGTTCACACTTCCAAAAAATTTTGGTTGGCGAGTCATGTAGTCCTTGTCATCTGACAAATTTGTTGTTTTGACCTTGCAGGTGATTCTGGAAGAAAAGTCATTCACTGAGTTAAGTGACCGTGCCAAGTATCTTCTTCATGGTGATGGCCGTAGTTTCTGGTTTGACAAAAGCTTCTGTTTCATGGTGTTTTCAGATGGTAAATGTGGCATCAATGCCGAGCATGCTTGGGCTGATGCACCTGTTATTGGGCACATGTTCGAGTATGCCCTTACTTATGAGTAAGTTTGAACAATTTTTAACTGTTTGTCAGTATTCATGAGCAGGGTTGTCACTAATAATATTTGACAAATTAATGTAGATGTAGAAACTTCTTACGCATGAATCTTAATAAGATACTGTTAAAGTATTTAATGCAAATGAAGTTTTTGCTAAAGTCTTGCATGTGGATATGAAACTTGAAAACAGTACCTGTAAATATTGAGGACACTCACTTGTAAACACAAAATCGGCGAAAAAATTTTTAGTACATTGGAGGCCCACTTTTATTGCCTTAAATGTTTTCAATGAGCTTGAAACTTGCAAGCCACATCAATTGATGACAAACCTCAAGAATGTCAAATTTAAAAAAAAAAATCATCAAGCAGTTTTCAATTTATTGTCACTTTTGTAGGCATAGACCAAATTATATACAAAAATGGCAACAAGAGCACCGGAAGGTGCTCTCATCAAAACGCAATGACATCATGTCATCGCTATGGCAACTCTGATGTCAATATAACACTGGTCATAAAAAAATTTCATCTTAATCTAAGCAGCTGTGGTGATTAATTGTTTTTTTGATAGAATTGTTAATGGCGACAAAGTTAATTCTCAAACTTGAGCGGTGTTACCCCTAAAAAATCCAGTTGAGCCATCTTAATGTAACTTTTATTATAATCAAGATATAACTAACAAATAAAAATCCTCATCAGACTGGCAATAAACAATGCGTTTCTCACTTGAGGCTAGTTATTGAGTGTTTTATTATACAAAACAAAATAGAGATTTTGTTTAACATATATAATTAGCTGCCTTCTGCATATTTTGGAGATTGGAGACTAACTTTCATTGCTGTCACTTTCACGGTTGCTAATTAAAAGCTCCTATTTGCTGTCGTCTTGATGTGTGTGATGTACATGTACACTGTAAATCCAGTGCCAGACCCAAGTTTAAGGTGTTGCTGCTCAAGGGAGCTATAATGTTTTGAAGCGTCATATCCATACGTGTGTATTCTTATCCGGTCCAAAAAAAAGCGTTTTAGTTGTACATTAACTGTACAACAATATGTTTTGTCTATCCAATTATGGGTTGATCAAACAAACTTGATCTTGTTGATGAGAAATAAATAAATAAATATTTTTATTGGAGGAGGGAATAAGTGATGTTTAATGTTAACTGTCTGGTCCTTTAGATACGTTTACAGAACATACAATGATAAGGGTAAATGTACCCCCATTGGTGGAGCTCACAAGAGTGCCAGTTTGAGGACCCATAACCTTCAGAAGCCCTCCAGACTGTACTGGGATATGACTCCTAAACTAGCAGAGATTGTTGAAAATGCTGTCAAGTTTGCACAAAAGGTAAATGGCTTTATAGTTTTACTATTGTCATTGTATGGTAATGCCAAGTTCCAATGTAGTAGCCTTTTCCTTTCGGAGATTCGCTACTTCTGGGTAGTTATTTAACTTCTACCATAATTTATGTTGATGAAACCAGTTAATAAAATAAAAATCTTTGAACAAATGTGTTGTTCCATAAATTATCCATACCTCCCCCACAGAAGGGTTTTTTCCTAAGACCCTCACCCCCTCTGGAAATTCCAATTAAGCTTCATACATTTCCTTAAAATTTTTGGCCTTTGAGACCCCTTCCACCCCAAGGAATTTCCAATCCCTTCTGTGGGGGGAGTATGGACATTTTCTGGAACCACACAATGCTTGTGTAAGCAATCTGAATCAGTTTGGTTATACTTTACATGTATAGAGACACAACTTACAGAAAAAAAAATACATCAGAGTAGAGCAATTTATCCAAAAACAAACACCATAACCATTTGGTACATACCAAGTTTGTTATTTGATATTTCCTTATAAATGCAAGTCAGCTGTCAAGTTGCATTTGAGGTCGCTGCTTTGGATTGTTGTTACTTTTGGAGGGTCGTCTCTTTTAAAATAATTTTGCTAAAAGCAGTGAACTTTCATTGCTTATTTCAGGGGGGGGAGGGTCATTTCTTTCAAACCTTTGTGGTGTATTAATTATCAACAAGATAGCTTTAGGCTTCAGATGCCTTTGTCATACCTACACAACATTGTTTGACTCATTAGACCCTCCTGTCTCCTACTCTCAAAGCAGGCAAAATACGCATGTACACAGCTTTCCATATATATTTTGCAATTGATATAACTTGCTTGTCTGGCTTTGCAATGCACATTGAAGTAACAACTTGAAAATGTTTAATTTGTATGCTAGAATAATGACGACATTCAACATAAAGTGATAGTTCATGATGCATTTGGAAAAGGATTCATCAAAACTATGAAGGTTAGTTTTTTTTTCTATTAATGGCCTTAGATGCTAACCAAAGACAAACTTAATTCTTGTAGTGCTCTTCTGTATGGGTTATGGAATGAACTACGAAAATGATACATTTAAGCAAATGTTAACCTAGATTGTGAGCACTCAGCAGTCTCTTGTTTGCCCTAAATTCTGTGGGAGGAAGGTGAAAATAGGGAGCACAATCAAGCACGATATTTGGGTGGCGAGTGCCGAAGCCAAGCACAACGAGTTGCACAGGCACCAGTACAAGCGAATGTCATGCTTGCCTGTGTTCACTATTTTTGCATTTGTTCTATGTATTTTAGAGCAAAAGAGAGAGACTGCCTGCAGTCTAATGTTAACCAAGGTTCTACACTCTTAGAATGATCAATCTCTGCGGTGTTGGCTCTGGCATATTAAAATAATGTCAAAGTTTGAATGTCTGGTGCTCATTATTATGTATTAGCTTTAAGCCGACATTGGCTTTTGGTATTATTTTGATCGAAAAAAAAGTACAGTCGAACCTCGATTATCCGGACCTTGATTATCCGGACTTCCTTCTCTGGTCCCAAATTTTTCATGAATATTTATAAGTCACATTCAAGACCAGATGTACTCGCCTTAAGGTGGTAGAATGGAGTTTGGCTCAAAAATGAAACATATCAAAACATTCAATGATTTGAAAGATAACATAGATTTATTCACAATCCCAAGAGATAAGCGCTCCATTCTGTTTATGTGCGGAATTATTAAAGCCCAAAGTCGGTCGCTAGGCCGGCACTTTGCACCGCCATATTGAATTTATTGTGTGACACGCGAGTGACACGCACCAAATGTTGATTTGAGTCTGCTTTTGCCGTTGAAAAGCTTTGCTTTGTTTTGGAAGACGTAAGTTCAGGTCCGCTGTACCTTTCCTGTGAAAGTGTCTGCAATATATTCTACAAAAGAAGCTGAATGACGATCATTATATCGGACGAACGTGATTTAGAAAGCGGCATTGTGTTACACGATCGATCATTGTGAAATATCAACTATAAGCCGGAATCAGTCGTTCAGAGCAATTTACAGCTAGGTCTTGAATTAAAAGTTGATGGTAGAAATAAACTTAACTTATGTCCTTTGTGTGGTTCCTTGGTATTTTGGCTCCATTTAATGGTTAAATCGTGGGTTTTTTCGCTTCTGGGACTCGTGACATAACATTTACACACCACCACAAGAATTTGCCACACAGCATGATATTCTTCACGGGAGACTTGCGCAGTAACTCAGTACGCCTATTATCCGCTGTGCCCATTAGCCGAGGTCTCAAGTTCACATCGTTGCTATGCATTACGTAATTGTTTACACCGCCATCTTGAACTTCGTCAAAGGACGGACAAGATCATAGATTTTCGGCATTCTTCGCGCTATAATCGGCCATGTGTTGCCACAAACACTTCGAACAGCGGTTTTCCAAGAAGATATCAAAATGGCGCCTAATAAACACGATCTTGTGATGAGATATCGGCGAGAAACTACCACAATTAAAGGACCTACACAGACCGCACTGAAAGGTACTTTAAGAATAAAGTTGTAGATTTATCGTATCTGGATGAAATTCGCGTGGTTTGTTATTATAGTGTAAAAGATACTTTTCACGGGAGCCCGGAGCGAAAGAAGTTTTCTTCGAAATGTGAGTGCTGCGTAAAGAATCAGCACATGTTTTTGACTTTAAAGCTCGATATCTGAGGAAAGAAGTGGCTTTCCACTCCGGGCTCCCGCATGATTTTTCCTTTTCTATATGGGAATAGAGTCCTACATTTCATTTTGACCAGCTTTCAAAAATAAAGCCGCAAAACGAAAATTTCGTAATTTTGAGCCCGCAATTCAAATGAGGTTTGTCACCTGAGGTGTGAAAATTGTCACCTCAAACATCAATTTTTCTGAAGCTTAACTTAAGTTGTCTTGGCCTGTTATGTTTTTACTTCAGCCATGTCTCTTAATTTTAAGAAATTTCCATCCAAAACTGACCTGTTAAACTCCGGTCTACCACCTTAACTACGTTCTACAGCGATTAAAACGTTATTTCAAGGTTGTTTACCTGTCAAAAAACCCTTGGAAAACCTATGATGTGTAGTTTCCAATCGAACAACATTTAATACTTCAGTAGGCAACTTCATTGTTCAGTTTCCACTAGCCATAAAAACATTCACACAAATAAATTTGCTTTCTGTCTTTGCTTACTTGTATTGTACTGAAGTTTACAAGGCAAAATGGCTAAATTCAGAATGTTTAAATCCTTCTAGGAGGACTAAAACATTGTAGAGTGTTCGATCGTTTGACGCCGCAAGTTTGCACCACGTCTAGTCACCAGGCCCAACATGAAAAAACGTATGGAACGCCTGGAGGTCAAAATTGTTTGCGAACAAAGTCATGTGGCCTGTTTTTGTCGCATTTTTCGGAGAAAAACTGCCCCAAAATGATCAATGTCTTTGGAATTTTTGTTTGCGAGGATGGTTAATGTCGCAGTTCCTATGCAAATTTCGCTTTGGACATTTATAAAGTAAATAAACACAATAACCACACAGTATATGGCATTAAGGGGGGATCACCACTCCGCAATCGGCGTGACAAGTGAACTTCCATTGCATTACCAAACTTATCTCCCCAGCGGTAAAACCTGCGCTGGATCGGACAAGTTCTCAGGGCCATAAGCTTACGCGTCCTATAAGCCTAACTTTAAACGGCACTACGAGCTGACCTTCAGTCAGCAATGTGCTAGAGTATAGACAATTGTGACTTCACGAGCCTTACTTATCTCCCCAGCAATACGAGCAGACTCCGCCGGCACGTGCTGGATCGGACAAGAAAAGGCATAAAGAGCGTAAAATAAGTTTACTAAACGAAGCTTGGGGAAGTCGCTGCGAGACTTAACCGAAAGCGTGATACACAGTGGTGAACCCCAAGTTATTATTAATAACAATAAACAAACCTCCAAAGGGAGGGAGGGTGGGAATTACAAGTTTTTAGACGAACTAAAGTTACAGTAGCGATATTGCTAGCGAATGATGCTAAAGTTCAAACCTTACACTATTTATAGCCAGACAGCTGTCTGAGTTTAGCCCAATGGCGAAATGTGTACTATAGACAACAAGAACTGCTTGCAGCATAGATCGAGACATGAATAGAGGTATTATTTAAACCAGCCATACAAAATGCGTAATATAAAAATACTAGATGATATTGCAACATGTACACTGTAAGAGTCCATTATAACCATTGTCTTGTTGAGACAAGAAAAGGTCTAAAGTTCTGTTGCGTTACATTACACTAGAACATAAATAGAAAACCCACTAGGGGCCTTGGGAGCGTTACGCTCCATTAACTGCGCTTTAAACGATTCTCTTTAAAGCTTTATTAACAGCTGATTTATCGCTATTATGAAGCAACTTTTTTGTTTTATGCGCAAAAATGCGTCAAAAATGCAGAGGATGCAGAAGTTAGCAAACTATGCGGATCCGCACCACCGCATCCTGTCAGATGGATGCCCTGGTTTTATTTTTGGCTCATTAATATTCATACCTTCGATTATCCGGACTATTTAGCCGAGTCCAAACGAGTCCGGATAATCAAGGTTCGACTGTAGTTCATTCAAATCTAAGAAAAAATTATCAAAGGCCCCTTCAATGAGCAACAAACAAAATTGGACTTGCATCTTGTCTGCTTATAACACAAAATTCAAAATATAGTTCTGCTTTTCTGATAAATACTGTTTGCTGTTTATTCCTGACAGGTAAGTCCTGATGCCTTCATCCAGTTGGCTTTACAAGTTGCCTACTACAGAGATTCTGGTGGAAGACACCCACTCACATACGAGTCCTCCATGACACGCCTCTATCTCCATGGGAGGACAGAAACTGTCCGCAGCTTGACAATAGAGGCTAAAGAGTTTGTAACAGCATTTGTAGATGAAACAGTTGCTCCAGAAGAGAAATATAGACTGCTTCACAAAGCGGCAGAGCTTCATGCTAAGATGTACAAGGACTGTATGAATGGCAAGGGCATTGACAGACATCTGTTTGCCCTCTTTGTTGTGTGCAGGGGACAAGGATATGTAAGTTTTTTTTTCTGTTTTTATTCTATAGTAAGTTCATTTCATTAAGTTATTTAGTTTATGCAGTCAAATGTAGATTCTTTTGCAAAAATTCAATTTTTGTTTCATTAATACTTGCTCTGTTTTCAGTTATTGTCTCGTAGAATAGATCTTTGGTCATGTTCAAGTTGTTCTTGGTCTCGCAGCTCTCAGATTTAACTAATATTAAATTGTTCACAGCTGTAACTGTTGTTTTCCTTTTTCCAGGAAAGTGAATTTCTGAAAAATGCCTTGACCCTTCCATGGACACTATCAACAAGCCAGCAACCTCAACAACAAATGGCTGGTCAACACTTTAGTGTTTCAGAACCAGAACTTATGCATTTGGTAGGTTTTTTTTTTGTCAAACAGTTCGTGTAGATACATGTACTACCTGACCGAAGCTACATGTAACAGTCAGACAAACCTGTAAGACAAGGTTTGTTGGCTATCCCACTGGAGGTGAATAGTGGTGGATCTCAGTGTGGTAAATATCCACCACACTGAGGTAAATAATTCACCGACACTGAGGTAAATAATTGTTTTAGTATATACCACACAAGTTGAATAACTAGCAGACTTAAACATCACTTTCGGTAAACAAAGCGACGCGCGAAGGCAGTTTGTTTCTCTTTATAGCTGCTCAGAGATGAATAGTACTGTGCTAATCACCTCTGAGTAAACCAATCAACCGCGTGAAAAGCACTATTCACTCGTGTGGTATATACTAAAGGATAATGTCTGGGCCACCTTTGATGAATCATCATCCAGTCCAGAGAGAGGACCAGAGCAATATTGATACTCCTAGTAAGTTGCCTTATGGTATAGAAACTGGGATAAACCCTGAAAGTGTAGGCATTTGGTCCAAGTGCATCTTTAGTTAAGGCTTTATTCATGTACTTAGTCTCAGAAGAGCACTTGTGAGAAAGCAAGGTGAATCTATGCATCTGAGATGAAGTGGATTTGATCTGTCAACAGATTTCTCCTGGTGGAGGGTTTGGTCCAGTAGCTGATGATGGCTATGGTGTTTCCTACATGGTTCCTGATGATCACAAGATTTTCTTTCACATTTCTTCCAAGATCTCTTCAAAGCAGTCTAACTCTGATAGGTTTGTCAAGTTGTTGCATGAAAGCATGGCAGAGATAAAAGGACTTTTTGAAACAATCAAAGCAAACAAGGGCCAAGGGTCAAGCACACATTCTTAATACAAGATGAACAGTATTTTTAGCGTAACATGAAGAAGTAGCTTAATTCTTGTACAGTATTTGAACACTTGTTTTAAGTTATATTATCAAGTTAATTTCGTTATGTATGAAGTCACACTTCCTTTTCAAAAATGTACAGGTGTAGATCTAGAAAAAATATGAAAATGTGGTATCATTATTAGTGAGGGCCTATCAACCCCCCTCATTCCTCTTAAAAAAGTTGCATGCACATCATGGTCCTAAAAATGGTTTCCAAATAAAACCTGGGTTGTTTACCATTAAAAATTCTGGAAATTTCGCCAGGTTGGGATGTAAGTGGTAAAACTATTTTGGTTTACCCAAAGGAAATATATAGGTCAAAACCAGCAAAAGGCCTGGAGCTGATGCTTCAAAATTAACAGAACATCTTGAAAGGTACAGTAACTCCAAAATTCCACACAGGAATATCCAAACAGCAAATGTGCATACCATTTTGCATAAACTCAAGGCCATTTTGCTGGTTTTGACCTGTATATGCAGTTACTCAACTCAAATCCAGACATTCCTCTTACTTAGAACTAGAGGCCTTAATTAAATTACACAACAAAAATAGCTGGAAACAACAATTCTTAAATATTTTGACTTGTGCACTTGTGTTGACTGCGAAAAGGTATTTAAAGCTCTGGGGTACGCTGTTCTGCTACATTTGTGTGTTGGTAGTAGGGTTGGTTTCCAGTGCTCCACATGTGTTCACTGTTCATTTAATCAATGAAGAAGTTGATCGACAGTTTGAATTTAGGCTAGTTTTCTTCAGCAATTGAAACAAAATTCAATATATCATGATGCCACTTGCCATTTTGTGCACATCAAAGTAAAAATTTTCAATTTAGATTTATTAGCAAGTTGAACATTTTTTATAATAATTATTTGGTAGTGTTTTACCAGTCAAAAGGCCACTTGCACTTAGAGGTCATGTGATCTAAAATCCCAACATAATACATATGTGGTGTTAGGGTTCCCTATCAGAGGGTTTTATAACTTGGGTCGGTTTGGATGGCAAAGCTCTCCCAACATTTTACAATAAAAGTGTTTCTATGCAAAATTTCAACCAACAGAAAGTGTACCATTACAGAATCATTTTATTTTACATTTTGGGATAAGATTGTGCCATTTTAACACTATGTTACATTACCTCCAAGTGCAAGTAGCCCATTGAAAGTGAGTTAATATGGCTCTCTTTGGATTTAAAGTTACTGGTACTCTACAATAAAATTATTTAATATTTATTTTCCAAAGACATTAGTTACTGAGCATATTTATTCTGTTCAGAACTGGTTCTTGGTTAGATTCAAGTTCATGTTGATGCAGCTGTTTGTTATTGACAAGAATTAGTTAGTTATACAGAGTACCATTATATCAAGGTGGTAAGGGGATCCCAATCACGAGCCTTTTTCTTTTCAATCACGAATCACATACCGTAAAATTCCGGTTATAAGCCCCCCCCCCCCCCCGGTTATAGGCCCATCAACCTGGAAACAAAAAATACATCCGATTATAAGCCCCCCCCCGGATATAAGCCCCCCTCTACCAAATGACAGTATTGATCAGGGCTAAATGTTGCTTTTTAAAAAACGTATTTCGATCAACACTCCCGAGGCTTGTTTCGAAACGTTTTTTTTTCATTCCGCTTATAAGCCCTCCCGGACATAAGCCCCTCCGCTTATAAGCCCACCCAAAAACACTTACGAAGTTGTATAAGCCCAGGGCTTATAACCGGAATTCTACGGTACATGTTTTAGACCATTTCACAAAAATGAGCTTCAACTGATTAGTTAATTTGCACAGTTGCAAGATCTGCTCTCCAACTAGTTCAAAGTGTGATACAAGTCCTAAAATGTACGAATTGATCTAAAAGAACATGTCCTCCACACAAAATCAGTCTTTGTCAATTTTGCTTCACTAACATAAATTGATTTAATATATTTATGTGATGTATATTAATTTTGGTTTTCAGCTATATCATGAATCACAGTCCTCAAAACATGCAGATCATGTGTTTAACTGCACTGGCAATTCATAGATCACGACCAGATTCACAAATTTTTGCTCAAATCACGTGTCATCCATAACGCCCCCTTTACCACCCTGGTATATACCAGTGTATGTTCTTTAGTTGCCCAGGTTCTAGTGGTAAACCTTTATCTTATTCCATGTTGAAATACAACTTTTTAGTGTACAGCACAATAAAGCTCTAAGAAAACACATTTGTGTCTGCTCTGCTGTTTTGAGAAGCACAAGAAGTTCCAGTTTAAAGTGTCTGGCATTGGCAATTCGTACCTGAAGTTGCTAACCAAACAAGTAGAACAAAGTGCAACAGCTCACAAACAATATGTGCCTTTTTCAAGACCATGAGTGACTGTTGTTTCTTTTACTCAATAATTCATCACGTGAAACGAAAAAAAAAATAATAATAACTGTGACAGTGTTTGGAAAAATTTTCTTAATTACAGGGCTCAAAATAATTTCAGAAGAGTCTCTGGACCGGCCAGATTCATTTTAGCTCGGTCACATGTCGTTTCTGGTTTATAAGATAAATAACTCTTAAAACAGGGGCCCCTGAACCAAAACTGGCGTCGTATATTTCTAAAAAAGTCGTTGCATAGAGCTTAGAGCACTTTAAAGCACTCATTGTCAACAATAAAAATAAATTACAGCTGCGAAATGAAAGTAAGCTAAAGTGTATTAAGACTAACCCCTAACATTTTAAATATCATTATCGTACACATTTCACCAACTGAAGGATTTCAGATCAAAGTTAGGCAATACATAGTGTCTCGCTACATACTGATAGTTACTGAACAGCATGGACATTTTAATTTATTTCGTTTTCAAAATGATCAAATGTGACCGGTCAACATGACCGGCAAGACGAAAGGTTGACCAGTCAACTCAACAATCAGTCCAGACATTGTCCGATGAACGGCCGTTATTTCGAGCCCTGAATCAGCCTAGTTGTCATTAGTACCACCTCTTTTTATAGTGAAACTGAAGTACGTGGAGGGAAAAATGCCTCAAGTAAAAAGTCCATAACCTAGAAAGGAATCATGTGGTGGGCTGTTATAAGTTACATTTGATACATGCTATTTAAACAATGGAGTGTTTCTGTTGTGGAACTATCAGCTGACAGTTGCCCGCGGAAATTTGATGTTCTTAAAACAAATATCAGCCCGAGAAGCAAAACTTCGAGGGCTAATAATGCTACAGTCAACTCTCGCCTTGCGGACACCCTGCTATTGCGGACACTCGCTATAAATTTACGGACAAAATCCAGATCCCCGGCGAATAAGGTTTGATTGGAAATGACTCCCGCTATAAGGACCCTCGCAATAACGGACACAAAACGACGCCCCGAGCGTGTCCGCTATAACGAGAGTTGACTGTAGTTTTAAAAACATCAAATTTCCAAGGGGCAACTATCAGACCGATAGTTCCGCGACAGAAACACTCTATTGTTTTTGTTCACCACTAAATTTTCTTCCGCGCGCACATTCAAAAACGAGCATCGTAAATTATTTTTTACTTTTCAAGATAAAAAACTCAATTGAAAGCCGTAATTTAACAAACGAAACAAAACCAGACAAGAAACCCACTAAGTGCAGTGAATTTGGTTGGGTTGTTTTGTATGCAGGCACTCTTGTTTACAAAAAATTTCACAGGCGGGCACTATCCATATGGGCATTTTTCTGAATTCTCGGACAGGCACTATTTTAACAATAGTGTGTTTCTGTCGAGGAACTATCGGCTGATAGTTGCCCCGCGGAAATTTGATGTTCTTAAAACAAATATGCTAGTTTTAAGAACATCAAATTTCCAAGGGGCAACTATCAGAGCGATAGTTCCGAGACAGAAACACTCTATTGTCTTTATTGTTTACCACTAAATTTTCTTCCGCGCGCACATACAAAAACAAGCATTGTGAATTATTTTACTTTTGAGGATAAAAAACTCAATTGAAAGCTGAAATTTAACAAACAAAACAAAGGAGAGCATGCGTGACGTCCACGAGGACGGTTGTGTTTTTTGAGCGGGAGCCATTCCCTCTTTCTTTGGCCAAAACTTCGCTCGAAATCTGTGCTTTAATGTCACCTTATGCCGGAGAACTCTAAGAAGAACAAACGAGGCGCACGAGGCTCCACTGATGATGAGGTAAACGAAGCGAAACGTCCGTTTAATATGGATGACAAGACCTCCAAAGAAGCAGAAGCGGAGCCAACACTGTCAGACTTGAAGGCGATGCTATTGGATTTGCAGGGGTCGGTGAATGCGATTCATAAGGACAATAAAAGCCTTAAAGACGAAATATCTGCGTTAAAAACTTCATTTGATGCTCAAGGCCGCGAATTCAACAAATTAAAAGAGTCAGTCGACAAATTAAAGTCGGAAAACGAATCACTCAAGAGCGAACTTCTTCGCACGAAAGTGAAGTTGGAAAAACAACAAGAAGAAACAGATAACCTGTGGACCTCCTTAGATGACTTGGAACAGTACACCAGGAAAAACTCGCTGGAGATTTCAGGAGTCCCAGAAACCTGTTATACGTCGACAGAAGAGGTAGTTTTGAAAGTAGCTAACGTGTTAGAAGTTGACCTAACACCTAATGATATTGAAATTTCTCACAAATTAAAGCGCCGGGGAGCTAGAAATACGATTATAGCAAAGTTTGTTAGCCATAAGGCAAAAAGCAAGTTATATAAGCAACGTACCAAGTTAAAAGATATTAAGTTGGCCGATTTATATCCAAGTTTTGCGTCGGCCATTAACACAGATCGAATATTTATAAATGAGAACTTAACAAACTTTAGACGATATCTCTTTGGTAAAGCTAACGAAATGAAAAAGGACGGTCTCGTCTCCAGCGTATGGTCGATCGACGGGAAAGTATTTATCAAGACTTCCCCTGAAGGAAGACCCGTAAGAATTTTCTGCGAAGAAGACTTAGATGAACTTTAGTACTATTATGTTGACTAATCTGCATAAAAAGCTTAACTGACAATGTATTCCGGCAATCATTTAGTCGTTTTTTCATAATATTCTAGGCCATAGAAGAAGTTGGGAATAGGTTTATTAGATTAGGAAGGGGCAAGTTTCTCATATTCTGATTAACTTTTTGTACTGTTATTACTCAGTTTGTGTTTGTTTGTTTTTTCTTTTTTTTTTTCGTCTGTTGTCATCTAGCTATTTATTAAGATACTCTTTATTTATTATTCAAGTTTATCAGTTTAATTATTCAGTGTCAACGTGGCCATCGTAAAAGAATGTCAAAGAAAAATTTATGCAAAATTCTTTCACTAAACGTTCGAGGATTGAGAGATTGTGAAAAGAGAAGAAGTATTTTTTCATTCCTCAAAGATCAAAAAGCGTCATTTTACTTCCTACAAGAAACTTACTCTGGTCTTAACGATGAATCGTTCTGGAAAAGCGAATGGGGTGGCGACATAATTTTTTCGCATGGTTCTCATCATAGTAGAGGAGTTTGTATTTTAATAGATCCATCAGTGCGAGACACAAAAATAGTTTATTCCCAAAACGACGACTCGGGAAGAATAGTCTTAATTAACTTAAATTTTAATGGTGTGGAATTGTCTCTCTGCAACATCTACGCACCTAATAATCAAAAAGATCAGCTTCAATTCATCGGGGAACTTAACAATTGCCTAATCGACAAATCAGAATTAACATCTCTCGTTATAGGTGGTGATTGGAACTGCACTTTAACAAAGAATGACAAAAAAGGTGGTGTACCGTGGAAGCCTACGGCGTTCCGAAACTGCTTACTTATCACGATGGACATGTTTGATCTCATAGATATTCAAAAAGTCAAACACCCAAATGTTAAAAAATTTTCTTACGAATCTAAGGCGTTAAAAATGAAATCAAGGATAGACTATTTCCTAATAGCTAAAAATCTAGGAATGTCTGTTCAGAAAGCTGATATCCAAAGCTCTATCGCTCCAGACCACAAGCTGGTTTGCCTGACATTTCAATGGGAAAAAGAAAATACAAGAGGTCCAGGTTTTTGGAAGTTTAATAATTGTCTACTAGAAGACGAAAACTATATCCAGCAGATACGCGAACTGTTTCCTATATACAAAAGCAAATATCAAGATGTCACAAATAAGCAAATTCTTTGGGAGCTTCTGAAAATGGAAATACGTATGTTTACTGTTTCATATGCCAAAAGGAAAGCAAAAGTTAAAAGGAGTCGCGAACTCGAGGTTAAAGACCAACTTGATGAGTTAGATAGGATAATTTGCTCAAGTGATGAATTGAGAAACATCGACCAAGAACTGAAGCAGTATGACGCTCTTAAAAAGGAATTACAGGAATTATATAAAGCCAAAGGAGAGGCAGCAAAGTTCAGAGCAAAATGCGCCTGGCTTGAAAATGGCGAACGTCCAACGAAATACTTTTTTAACCTCGAGAAAAAGAACTACAATAAAAAGGTTATCTCTGAGCTTGAAGACGAAGAAGGAAATACTATAACGGACGACAAAGAAATTCTTTTGCAAATTGAGAACTTTTATAAGGATCTTTATTCCTCGAAAATCGGCGTAATGGGAGAAAAATTAAATCAATTTACCGAGGATATAACAGTTCCTCAACTCTCTAATGAAGAGCGCGAAAATTTGGAAGGCCTCTTAACCTATGAGGAATGTAAGACAGTTCTCGATTCTTTTAAAAACGACAAGTCTCCTGGGGAAGATGGTTTCACTGCGGAATTCTATTCATTCTTTTTTGACCTTGTCGGAAATGATTTAGTTGACTGCCTTAACGCAGGGTATGAAAAGGGAAATCTTTCAATTTCACAACGCCGAGGAATTATAAGCTTAATTCCTAAAGATGATTCTGACCTAAATTACCTTCAAAATTGGAGACCAATAACGCTGTTAAATATAGACTACAAAATCGCCTCCAAAGCTATTGCTAGACGCATTGAACCGGTATTGTCGAAAATTATCCATCCAGATCAAACAGGATTTGTAAAAGACAGATATATAGGGGAAAATATAAGACTCATTAGTGATATAATGGAACAAACGCAGAGATGTAATATCCCAGGTATTCTTTTGTCGCTAGACTTTCGCAAAGCTTTTGATACCCTGGACTGGTCCTGTATACAACATGCCCTAAAGTTGTTTAACTTTGGAGACGGACTTAGAAGATGGATTACCGTTTTTTATAGTGACATTGAAAGTGCAGTGGTAAACAATGGCTTTGCAACAGATTGGATCAAACCTTCTGCTGGAGTTAGACAAGGCTGTCCGCTTTCTCCATACCTGTTTATCCTTACAGCAGAACTTATGTCCAATAAGATCCGTCAAAGCAGCGAGGTTTTAGGTATATCTCTTTTGAATAAGGAAATCAAATTGAGTCAGTTTGCTGATGACACTAATCTTTTCTGTGCAGATTTAACATCAGTGAAAAAGGGACTTGATATCATAGCATCCTTCGGGGATATCTCAGGACTTAGACTAAATTTAAAAAAAACAAAGGCTATGTGGCTTGGAAAATTAGTCAATGAGAGCGACAAACCATTAGGACTGACTTGGATTAAAAACCCAGTGAAAATTTTAGGAATCTTTTTCTCATATGATAGTAACGGTAACATTCAGCACAATTTTAATCTAAAAATTCAAAAGCTTCAGGCAAACTTAGACATTTGGCGATCGCGAGATTTGACCTTATTTGGAAGAGTTCTTATTATTAAGGCAATGGGTGTATCGTCCCTCGTTTACTCTGCTTCGAATATCGACGTACCAAATGAGATTATAGGAAATGTGCAGGGCCGTCTTTTTAAATTTTTATGGAAAAATAAAAGAGACAAGGTTAAAAGAACTAGTACCTACCAGGACCACGTAAATGGAGGACTGCGAATGGTTGACATAGAGATAATGATAAAGTCTTTAAGACTCGCGTGGATCCCTAGACTGTTAAAAAATGGGGACCCAAATTGGAAAGCGGTACCGAATTACTATTTCCGAAAATATGGCGGATTGGAATTTCTACTGAAGTGTAATTATCGGATGGAGGACTTTAAAGAAATACCACGTTTTTACAGGGACATTCTATTATATTATAAAGAACTCAAATCGCTTTACAATTGTCATAACATTCATGACACAATCCTGTTTAATAATAAGGAAATACTAATAGGAGGGAAACCCTTTTTGTTTCATGAATGGCTAAACAAAGGAATTAAGACGGTCATGGACCTTTTAGACATTGAGGGTAAAGTTCTATCTTTTGCGGATTTTAAATCCAAATTTCATCTTAAAAAGACATCGTTTCTCCTTTTTTATCAAGCCATAAGTGCAATTCCAAACCACCTACTCGAAAAAGCAAGAGAGTTACTTAATTCTGAAGACAGCGGTATATGTTTTGAGGATATGAAGTCCTTTCAGGTCGACGATAATAGTTTCTTAAACTTGACGAAAGCCAAAGCCAAAGATTTTTATTGGCTGTTAGTGAATAAAATCCATACAAACAGCCACACGGGGCCGAAACGTTGGGAAAAATCACTTACTTCCGAAAACATCAACTGGAAGAAAACATTCCAATCGGTCCACAAAACTGCTAAAGAAAACAAGTTGCGAGAATTTCATTTCAAGGTCATTCATAGGTTTTTTGTAACTAAAAAGGAGCTTTTCATATTTAAGATAAAGGAGGATGGAGATTGTACATACTGCGGAGAAACGGATTCGAGAGACCATACGCTAATTGACTGTCATTTCACAAAGTCTTTTATTCAGCAGGTGTTGCAGTGGTTCAATTCAACCAACAACTCGTCCTTTTCACTCAATACTGAAGAGATTTTATTTGGCCTTCCCAATACACCGAATGATGAATTAAAGAGAAAGCTAAACTACACTCTTTTATACATGTGTTATTATATTTATAAAATGAAACTCCAGAACGATTCATTATTAATCTCGGAATTTATAAGTAAAATCATTTATAAATATAGAATAGAACAACTTCTTTAAGTACATATAAACCAGCTATCTAACAACTTCTTCGCCTTCTCCTATGTGTAGTATATAGTTTCTTTATATTGTTTAGTGAAAGATTTCCACCGCTTCTTATATTAATTTGTAATATTTCTGATCCGTTGCCACTGTATTGTGAATTGTAAATAGTATTTTGTAAATAGCGTTGTAATATTGTAAGTATTTTTTTTGTGTGTTATTTTCTAAATGAATGAATAAAAAAAAAAAAAAAAAAAAAAAAAAAAAAAAAAACAAAACAAAACCAGATGAGAAAGCCACTAAATGCAGTGAATATGGTTGGGTTTTTTTGTCTGCAGGAGCTTGTTTACAAAAAACAGTCACGGGCGGGCACTATCGATCCGGCCTTTTTTCACGGGAGGGCACTAT
>NC_135759.1:41249183-41414183 GCF_052425735.1 Oculina patagonica
TAAATCTTGTTCCTTTACAAAAATATTTACAGTTTAAAAAAGAAGTTTTGAATAAATCAGTTGAACTTCCACATCAAACTGGAAGTTTTCATGGAAACTGGCAGTGCGGCAAAGAAGATGACTGGAAGAGTTTCCCTGTAATGGCGGAAACGACGGATTTCGCGGATTTCGCGGAAATTTTCAGATTAAAAAATAAAAAAAAATAAAAATAATAAAAATAAAAAATAAAAAAATAAAAAATATTTTTTTTATTTTTTTTTATTTTTAATATTGATATATTCAACTATTATACTTACAGTTTTAAAGAGAAGAATTAAATTAAATCTAAAAATTTCCGCGAAATCCGCGAAATCCGTCGTTTCCGCCATTATTGGGAAACTCTTTCAGTCAACTGCTTCGTAGTACTGCAAGTTTCCATGAAAACTTCCAGTGCTGCAAAGCAGTTGACTGAAAGAGTTTCCCAATAATGGCGGAAACGACGGATTTCGCGGATTTCGCGGAAATTTTTAGATTTAATTTAATTCTTCTCTTTAAAACTGTAAGTATAATAGTTGAATATATCAATATTAAAAATAAAATAAAAAAATAAAAAATATTTTTAATTTTTTTTATTTTTTATTTTTATTTTTTTAATTTTTTTATTTTTTTTTATTTTTTAATCTGAAAATTTCCGCGAAATCCGCGAAATCCGTCGTTTCCGCCATTATAGGGAAACTCTTCCAGTCAGCCGCTTTGCAACACTCCCAGTTTCCATGAAAACGTTCAGAGCTGCAAAGCCCTTTCTTACTATCTTTTCTCCTTCAATGTGAAAATGAAAAATGTTTTTTATAGTTTTATGTATGGTGTATTTTTAACATAAGTCGTGAAAATTTTGTGATACATCACGAACATATATGCACCGTAGTAGATGATCTTTGACTCAAACATTTTTCATTCTTATTGCGGCTTCGTTATCAAGTTAACTGTTAACTGGTGCGAAATGGCTGTCGATTGTCAGGTCAACAGATTGGCTGATCAGTGCAAATAATCGCGACATTAAATTCATGAAACTACTGTGGCGAAACAATTCGTCTAGAAACTCTCTGAAAAGCATTTTGGAATTGATGAAGTGACACAATTGGCTATTAAAAAATGTCGCTATGGCTTCGTTATCGGCTTGATTTTAGTGTAAAAATAGCTGCTAATTACTAGGTTATGTAATGATCTGCTGATCAACGCAAATAATCGCGATATTAAATTCATGGAAATACTGTGGCGAAAAAATTCGTCTAGAAAACACTCTGGAAAGCATTTGGGAACTGATAGAGTGACACAATTGGTCATTTAAAAGCGTCACTGTGGCTTCGTTATTGACTTGATTGTTAGTGTAAAAAAAGCTGTAAATTACCAGGTTAGGCGATGATCTGCTGATCAGTGGAAATAATAGCGACATTAAATTCTTTCAAGTAATCTGGTCCCTACTGAGTTCATTTTTTGGCTATAATTATTCCCGGGGAATTAGCAAGTCTGCTCTCTATAAAAGCAGAACACGTTTAAAGGCATAAATCAGTCCAAGATGCAGAGCTCGAGAGCACGTTTCCCTGCGAGACAGCTAAACAGTCGAACAATTAAGAGCGCGGCGTTGTGCTATTTAAGCCCAGTGGTTTTGGGAAAGTGTAGCATTACAAGTGCGAAGTGCGTCTGCAGAGTTCAAGAGAGTGGTTTTCAGGACGCTTGGAATAGCGTGTGCCGAACTAGAGATGCCTGTGATAGCGCACTACGAGGTTAGTTTCTGATATTGCGATTTTAAACTTGTTCAGTGTCTCTTGGGTGAGATAACCAGAAGCAGATCATTCGGTAATAATTTTTTGCTTTGTCTATTTCGCAGGCATGAAGAATGTAGCGTTCTTTTTTAGTGCCATTAGTACGCAAAAGTTGAAGAAACAGCGAGATAAGAAGAAATCAAATGATCATGACGAGAATGAAGATAGCGATGATGCGGACGAATATCCAGAATTAAGTCAGTTAGCGAGTTCAACGAGCCAACAATGGGCCGAAAGTCACGCATCAATTATAAACCACAAGCTTTGCCCAGCTGTGAGCTACTGGATCGCGTCGACAACGCCCAACGGTGCTCCACGTAGCCCCCTTGGTATCCATCGTGTTCTCTTGGAGTGCAACGTGGACGTATTTATAAATCAGGTAACAAAAATAACATGTTTATTCACATTCGTACCAATCGCATTAGCTACACTAGCCGGATGATAAAAAGTAGTTACTAGCTTATATGAAGGCAGTGAATCAAGCAGTGAAAATGTGACAATTCAAAGGACCATTCCAATCATCGAAATTAGTTTTGCCTTGAATTTACGCTACGTCGGGCTCCCTTAAAACTTGACAGTACTCGGAACGACGAATCACTTGTTAGGACTAGGTCAAAGTTGCTCACCACCTTAGAACTTTAATTAACTGGCAACTGTTCTGAATTTTAGGTCGCTTGTCACGAAGGGAAAGAAAGTGGCGCAATGAAAGAGCTTTTTAAAGTCCTTAAAGACCACAACAACACCTTCATGGTGGAGTTGGTGAATTCGTCTTACAAATATTGCTTTCGAGATGAATTTGAAAGTGTCCTGGGTGAGGCCGATTCAATAGATGTTGACGAATGTGGTACCGAGAACGTGGTCAGAATTTGTCTAGTCGATCCCTCGTTCCATTCCAGTCTTTCGGTGGCGTTGGGAAAACTCCAAGATGCAAAGTTGGTCATCGAGCACTTCGGATTCCACGTAGACGGCTCGGATATTCAGACAGGAAACGAACCGGTCGTTGAAAAGGCAAGATTATCTGATAAACTCACAGTGCTTGTGAACGATATTGGCATCGCCATGGAAAAGCTCGGGTACGCTCTCTATGCTGGAAAGATCTACAAAAAGTGTGAAAAGGCAAGGTACACCTATTGGTATAAGTGCGAAGTTGAGGCGTTTGTTAATAGCTTGGCGGCCAATCAATCTTTCAAAGCCAGACTACTTAAGGACATGAAGAAAGTCATCGAAATCCTAGCCAACCCACATTGCGAAGTCATTCGACCTCTTTGCGTGGACTACGATTTGATTGAGGTGAACGAAGGCCAGTGCTGGTCAATCAAGGAGCGACGTTTCTTGGAAAATGCGATCAAAGACAAGGACATCGGTCATGTTACACCCCGAGCGTTTTCGCCATACGATCCAACCAAAGTTCCGGATCCAAAATATTTCAGAGAGATCTTAGAGAACAGCCTAACGGAAGCCGAAGTTGGGGAGTTCTGCGAGGATTTCTTCAGGCTTCTACATCACAACCAGAAACGACACAAAGACAAAGTACCATGTCTGATTGGCGCTGCGAACAACGGTAAAACGAGTTTATTTCAACCGATCTTAGGACTCGTACATCACAGCAACATAGCGACTATCACGAAGCAGCGCGTGTTCAATAAGGCCATGATTAATCGCTTTACAGAAGTGATTTTCATTGACGAAGCCAGTCCCTCAACCTTAGACATCGACGATTGGAAAATCCTTACCCAAGGCGGATTTACGGCATGCGACGTAAAGTACCAAACGGCAAAGAGCTTCATTAACCGTTGTCCAATGCTTTTGACCGCCCAGACGAAGCTTGAATTTAAGGCCGATGACCAACCCGCCATGGATCGAAGGTTAAAGAACTACACCTTCAAGAGTCTGCCCAACCCGAGAAAGAAAGCGACAGAGTGGCTTAGGAGACACCCCATGGAGTGTGTTGCGTGGGCGGCTACGAAGGCGCGTCCACCTAGTGACCAAGAAGAGAGCTCGGACAACGGTGAAGACGAACAAGAGCCAGAAATCGGCGATGGCGTCCTTAAAGCCGAAGAGAAGGATGCTCTGCGGACGCTGTCACTCTTGGAGGAGAGTTGTGAAGATGATTCGCTAGAAGAGACGAACGAAGCGGTCAGTGCAATGGAAGAAAGCAACGGCGAACCGGACACCTTGCAAGACCACCTCAATCAGCTTCAGCCGGGCAGTCTTAGACACAGGCAAATGGCCCACATTTTGGAAACAGAGAAGGAGAAGCAGAAACAGATAGACCGGTTTTACCGGACGAGAGATGTCGAGAGGTATGAAGATGTTCAGACGGCGGTAGATCAGGATGAGGCACGAGGCGAAGCTGCGAGAAAAGCGTTCGAGGGCAGTTGGTTGAGAGACACCGAAATTGAACTCAAAGAGTGTTGCGATAAATGTCAAGCTACGCAAGACTCTTTCGTGCGCTCGAATGTGAAGGCGTGGATGGAGGTTCTGTGCGAGAAGCTGAAAGCTCACCACCAGGCCCTGGGCACCTTTAACACCATCGAGGCCATAGAGGAGCGAAAGAAGGTGTGTACAGCACTCGGCCTGCTCAGGAAAGAAGATCATCATCTGGTGACAAGTGTGGCGGAGCGACTCCCGGTACTAACTCGCCCAAGTGCAGATGCAGACGAAATTGTTGCACAACAGGATGTAAGCGATGAAAGCAGTCAGGAACGGAGGCTTTTCATCACTCCAGTGCCCAGTACTAGTCGTAGGCCGTTACGCCAACACGACGACTGCGCGGTGTCCGAAGCACTGCTCCGAGCAAGTTCTACCTTAAAGCGGAAGAGAGGTTCCAGCAGTCAGCGCGGAAGAGAGCAACAAAGAAACACCATAACAAAGTATCTCTCGAGCACGCAACATGAGTGAACGCAGTCTGACGATCAGAGAACGGAGAAGAGTAGCGACGACGAGATGTTGTTTGTCAGTATTGTAGTTCTAAGTTACATGTTAAGCGACGTGCCACGATTACGACAGGCGAGATATAGAATTCATGTATACAGACAGAGAGATATAGAACATTGCTCGCTACCAGGAGTGTCACAAAAAGTTCTTTCTGTTGTTGTTACAAAAGAGTGTACTTGTCAAGTCAAGAAATTTATTTAATGATGTAGTAATTTATTACTGTATTCTTTATTGCACAGTCACGATTAAATGCCTTTCTTGCTTAACACAAGTTTGAAATGTCATTGCTGTCCTTGCCTTGGTAATTAAACTAGCTGCATTTTCATTCCAGCCCTTTTCTTGAGAGAGTCCGCCGTTCTTCCGTCTTGAAATTTGAAATCGGGATCTCTCAAAATTGCCGTCCACTGTCCAAACCCGTACCTTTTTAAACCTTTCTTGAGAAAATTGTCCTCTTCTTCCGTGAATTTCAACACCCGTCGATGATTTCGTTGAATTTGCAATTGTTTTTTGGGAGGGGAGTCCCTCTCAGGAGAGGCGCTCATTGATTCTGCTGTTCCGACCGATTCTGAAATTGTTGAAGTTGTAGCGCTAAACCTCGTGTGCACTTCCTTATCCAAATCTGAGCCTTTCGTTCCTTGTAGCTTTTGCAGACACTCGTGAGCTTTCACAGCAACTTCGCGCGATCTCTGCTTTTGATAGTGAACTTTTGCAACGGCAGAACTGTGTTTTTGGTCTTCTGACAAAATTTGTTGCTCCGTGCTTGTGAGTAGATTGAGGCTTTGCGTTTCGACAATTTGACGATAGCGCGTTGGATGAATATACTTCCCGATTGCATCGAACACCAATTTACTCATGACGTCGCCCAATTTGCTATGCTGGCCTCCGTTTCTAGTGACAAGTACGAAGTCGCACTGGGGTTTGAGTAATGGCCTTACGAAATTGATGTAGCTTTCCAGCACCCGAATGCTTGCATCAGTCAAAATTAATGAGTCAAATCCATACTTGCTGGCCGTTTTGAACTTTTTCTGGTCAATGAATCCTCCGTTCGCCTTAGCTGTTTTAACCATGTCCACCGTCAAGTACTGATAAGTCATAGGGCGAGATCCCTTCACCTTTATGAATAAATACACGGCGACAAATTTCGTGGCAAATGTTAGGTCCAAAGGATTCACTTGACCCGGAATAGTTTTGCAAGTCTTTACCGTGTTTTCGTAACGAGGCAAATGAAATGTCACCACTTCTAACAGTTCTTCCATGGTTGCCCAGTGCCCTCTAGCATCCAAAGTCTCAATGTCTAGATCTTGTGTCCACTGCAATCTCATCATCTTTGCCACGGTTTTGCGCGCTCGTTTGAGGTACAGCTCCGTTGAGGACAAATTTCGAAGAACTGTGTCTGATGCGCCATTTATCTTTCTGAAGTCGATTAATTCGGAAATCGCATCAATGTAGCCCAATCGGCCACCGTGTCCGAGTTTGCATTCATCTTGCAAGTAGTCGATAAACTTGAACAACAAACTATGCGAACACAGGCTAAAATCCAGCACTTCAAAACTCAATTCCTCTTCATCTTCGCAGCAAAATTTGAGAAATTTGAAACACCTCTTGACTATCTGCTGGGCTACACGATCTTTCTTGCAACCCCCACCACTTCCCGTCAACCACTTCACAAAAGATTCGCCAATTTTGCTGGAAACTGAAAATGAAGGCAAAACTCTGGCAGTTTGTACTGTGATTTCACTCGATTTAACATCACTGGCGCCTTCTCTTTCGTATGCAGCGAGTATTCCCAGATCAGGTTTCTCGTCAAAGTAAAAGAACCAACTGTGCTTGGTATTCACATGTTTTCTGCACCCTCTCTGACTTTGAAAGCCATCATGGTCACACACTTGTATTGGGCAATGATACAATCGGTCGGTTTCATTCTTTTCCAGGTGAAGCCGTTTTGGTTTGGGCGATGCTCCATCGATATTTGACCAATTGATTTTACACTTCTTGCTCATTTTATCATCAAGGTAAAATGGTCAACACAATCTCCTAGAACTGAATTTCTTTTCCAAAAAAATACGACGCACCGATTACACCTTAAGGAACTTCATTCGTGTTTAAACTTGGCAAGGCGTGCCTCTTCTTGCCTGCCCTCATTACTATTGTGCAAAATTCATGACACCCAAGATTGTGCTCAGCTTGCCCAAGCAGGTCTATGCGCGCCCCATTGTTTGTCTTCATTTCAATGGACAATATAATTTAGGAACAAAATGGTCAAGTAAGCGCAAGGAATTCGGAACCAAAGAGTCCTGAATTTGTTCCTAAATGAGCAGTTTAGGAACAATACGTTCCATTTACAAACAGGAACTCGGAACAAAACGGTCTCAAATTATCAATTTGGGAACAAATCGTTCCATTCACAGTTAAGAACTCGGAACAAAACGGTCCTAAATTATCAATTTGGGAACAACGCGTCCCATTTACAGATAGGAACTCGGAACAAAGCAGTCCTAAATTATCAATTTGGGAACAATATGTTCCATCAACAGTTGGGAACTCGGAACGAAATGTTCCTGTTTTATCTTAGGGTGAACGTTTTGTTCCTAACTTTATAAAAAGCTGGTCCTCTTGAGGTTAACAGGAACACAAATATGAGGAACAAATTATATTAGAGGAACGTTCCTAAAGAAAAGATCGGAACATGCTACAAAACTTAAAATCAGTTAAAAACGGGCAAAGATATAAATTACAAGTCACAAAACAGTTAGTTGAGCGTTTAGGTGAAATGAAAGCAATCATCGAAATTTGGTAAACTCTACCGCACTCAAAGGCTGTAAAACACGCAGTGAAAATTTTTGGGAAACGTTAAGGATCGTTTCCCAAAATTTTTGTTCCCCCTGACTTTTTGATCTTAACCCCTCCTAGCATCCATAATTTTCTGCTTTTAGCAAACGATGTTGGTAAAGCAGTTCTTAGACATGTCATTTGGAATGAGTTAAGTGTAGCTCGAATGTAGGTATAATCTTAACTTCACTTTATTTTTAAACATTGTTTCGAGATAGAGGAACATAAAAAAGCCCAAGACATTTATGTTTTGATTGAATTGTGCCGATTCAATCTTGTGACCGTTAATCTTTGGAAAATGCTATTATACAACATCATTTCACATCAAGCTAGCAAGCTAAAAAATCGACAGCAAAAAGACCACACACAAAACGATGAACTAAACGATATTATATTCTTAAAAGTAGGATGTATTCACAAAATCACATATGTAATACTGCAAGTATAATAAGATACTTACAGTAATAATGAAAGGTAAATGATTATGTATTCATATCCCCGTTAAAACCATGGAGTCCATATATTCCGTCCATTTGGTAGAAGTTTTTATGGATGATACTTGCAGTGTCAGTTGTTAGATTTACTGCATTAGATTATCAACAATAATTCTTCTTATAAATGAACGGAATAAATGGATTCCAAGGATTTAACGGGGATATGAATATATAATCAGTTACTTCTCTTTATTTCTGTAAGTATTACAAGATACTTACAGTAATAATAAAAGGTAAATGATTATATATTCATGTCCCCGTTAAATCCTTAGAATCCATATATTCCGTTCATTTGGTAGAAGTTTTTATGGATGATACTTGCAGTGTCAGTTGTTTGATTTACTGCATTAGATTATCAACAATAATTCTTCTAATAAATGAACGGAATAAATGGATTCCAAGGATTTAACGGGGATATGAATATATAATCATTTACTTCTCTTTATATCTGTAAGTATCTTGTAATACTTACAGATATAAAGAGAAGTAAATGATTATATATTCATATCCCCGTTAAATCCTTAGAATCCATATATTCCGTTCATTTGGTAGAAATTTTTATGGATGATACTTGCAGTGTCAGTTGTTTTCTTTACTGTATTAGATTATCAACAACAAATCGTCTAATAAATGAACGGAATAAATGGATTCCAAGGATTTAACGGGTATATGAATATGTAACTATTTACCTCTCTTTATTTCTGTTAGTATTTTTATGATACTTACAAAACCTTCTACTACTACAGTTTTTATTCTTATTATTGTTATTCTCTTGCCAACGCCACTTATTTTTTCCGAAATTTTGACCGCTTCTTCAGCACTAAGTGAAATAGTGAAAAACTATACATGTTTTCTAGCATCCCTTTTCGGATCAAATCAACAAAACTTACGTTCTATTTTAACAACAAGTAACATAACCTTCGACCTTTAAACCATCCAACACATCTTCTACCCGTTTGCTACTGAAAATGGAATATAAATTTAGCATGTGAAATAAAGCTGCGAAGAGAAAGCGATCATTTTCAGGTCATATTAACACCGCATTTTTGCCAATTGTTTTCCACTGGAATGTTACTGTGATATGCGAAAAAATGCCGCGAAAAGTTAGCAATTATATCGTTTTAAGACCAATTCATCACCACGCCTACCTACTTTTCTTTCATCTTTCATTACTATTATTCGTTGGATGTTCCTGCTAATTGCAAAATAAAGCTGCCACCAAAAAGCACCAATCATCTTCAGACCAAAACAACACCGCATTCTGCCTAATTATTTACCACGAAATGTTACAGTAGTATGCGAAGTAAAGCTGCCAAATATTACCAACAGTCATCAACGCTACATTCTGTCCACTTGTTTTCCAGTGAAGTGTTCACAACAGCATGGCAAAAAGCTGCGAATAGTTATCAACACTAATTTGTGCCCATTTGTTTTCCACGGAGAAGTGAGGAAAAAGTCATCTCTAAATTAGGTTTACATTGAACTAACAAAAATAGTTTTAATGAAGCATAGAAAGTTTAAAGCCCTAAATGACCATGGAAAGTGTCGAGGAACATAAGTTCGGGCTTGTTGAAGCATAGTTTGATACACATATTTATTCATGTGAATTTCACAAGTACTGTTGGCTATTTAAGCAGCAGCAATTTTGCACATCATTCTCTCTCTAACTGTTGGCAAAGATGCGTCGTGCGAAGCAGCCGAGCAAGCAATTGAACAGTGAAGCCATAAGAGGAGCCGTTTTATGCTACATGAGCCCAGTAGTTTCTGGCCAATGCAGTATTATCAGTGCGAAATGCGTCTGGAGCGTCAAAGAAAAAGACTTGTCAAAATCTTGGACTGCCATCTGCAAGAAGCGAGATTCTTGCGACAAAGCAATTTCAGGTTAGTTTAAGTTTAAACGTTTGCTTGAAATTGAAATTCGCCTTCATACAAATGGATTGTCACTCACATTGGTTTCCTTGCTTTTTTTTCTCAAGGTATAACGAATGCAGCGTTCTTCTTTAGTGCCATATCAACGCAAGAAAAGAAAAAAGGCAGTATAAATGAGGAAAGTGATGACAGCGAAGACGATCAAGAAACTTCGTCTATTCCCATAACGTCGTCTCAGCAACTAGTTGATGGAAATCCAACTTTGGTGAACAAGTCGCTTTGGCCTTCGATAGCCTATTGGCTGGCATTAACTACACCAAATGGTGCTCCTGCAAATCCACTCGTGGTCCATCGAGCTCTGTTGGATTGTGGCGTGGGGGTTACGGCAAATCAGGTAAACCATCAACTAGAACATTAAGTTCATTTTAAGTTTAAGTTTATTTACATGTTTTCCATGTACGTATAAAACTATACACCATTAATAACATGCAGAAAAACACTTTAAAATGGAAGATCTAAACCAGTTCAATGAAGATGCGTTCATAACACTAAATGTATATCTTTCCAGTCCGTTTTATAACGGTTAAAAATGAAAACTTAAAATAATTCATTCGGGCAAGCTAAAGCCTTATTTTACAGTGATTTATCCTACGTTTTTCAGTTGACTCGTCAAAGACGGAAAACGTATGGGAATCAATGTCACATTGCCCAAACTTAATTTATCTGTTAATGGATGGTTTTTGCTAGCAATCCAAGCTAGCAATCTTAAGTTAAGTGTCCTAGATGATGGTTTAATACAAGCATAGAGATTTGGCAGCTTTCACGTTTTTCAGTGATTGTTTAAAGCAATTAACTAGTACATTTAGCGAGATTTTTATTTCATAAACTGAAAAAATAAGTTTTCTTTCCCTGTTTAAGGTTCAGTTTCAAGACGGAAAAGAGTGTCTTGCGATCAAGGAACTCTACAAAGTGTTAAAAGACCACCGAAATCCCTTCATGCAAGAACTGGTGTTAGCTTCCTATCAGCGAAGTTATGTAGACGAATTTAGTCATTTGCCAGCAATGTCGCCGCTCTCGTCACAGCAATTGGAAGATTGTGGGACTGAAAACGTTGTGCGAGTCACCCTGGTAAACCCAAGCTTTCAGCCATCACTGGCTAGTGCAGTAGAGAAGATGGTGGAGTCAAAACTGCAAATAGACAGGTTCGGTTTCAACACGCCCGAAACCACTTTAACATCTGGCATCGAAGAAAAACGCCTCTCGGACAAGCTAACAATCCTAATTAACGACATCACAATTGCCATGAAGAAACTTAGCTACGCAAGTTACAGAGGCAAAGTGTACAAGAGAGACCCCAGAGCCAAGTACACTTATTCATATAAGTGCGACGCCAGGGCTTTCATCAACAGTCTGGCCACAAATGAGCAGTTCAAGTCAAGACTTGTAAGAGAAATGAAAAAGATAACTGAGCTGTTATCTGATCCACTCTGCGAATTGTTCGAGCCACTGGTAATCGATTACGACCTAATAGAAGTCAGTGACGGAGTATGTTGGTCCTTGAAGAAACGTGCCTTTGTGCAATGCCCAATCCAGGACAACCAGATAGGCAAGATATCGCCAAGGGCGTTCTCTGTGTACGACTCAACCAAAGAGCCTGACCCCAAGTATTTTCGTGAAATACTAGAGAACAGTTTGACACAAAGTGAAGTGTCAACCTTCTGTGAAGATTTTCTTAAACTGTTAAATTACAGTCAGAAGAAACACAAAGACATGGTACCTTGCCTTGTGGGAGAGGCAATCAGCGGCAAGACGAGTCTTTTTTTCCCGATCCAGGGACTAGTGCATCATGGAAATATTGCTACCGTAACGAAGCAAAGAGCTTTCAACAAGGCCATGATAAACCCATTTACTGAAATAATCTTCATCGACGAAGCTGACGAGCACACCTTGGAGATTTCGGACTGGAAGCTTCTCACCCAGGGGGGATACGCCGCTCACGATGTCAAATACCAGACCGCAAGGGCGTTCATCAACAAATGTCCAATGCTCATCACAGCGCAACAAAAGTTGCAGTTTGGCACGGTTCACCAACCCGCCATGGACAAACGTCTGCGCACCTATTATTTTAGGAAACTGGAAAATCCGAAGAAGAAAACGGTGGCGTGGTTGAGAAAGCACCCCATGGAGTGCGTCGTTTGGGCCGCAGAAGAAGCCAAACGCTGTACAACAGACACCGAGAGCGATGAAACTGACAGTGATGAAGAGAACGCACAAGATGAAGAAGGAAGTCTGCAACAGAAAGAAAAGGAAGATCTAAGAGCGCTGTCACTCACTGATCCACCAGTCAAAGAGACCAGACCCGGAGAAGCGGAAGCAAGTGATGAAGAAAGTTCTGCTGCTGGCACTGAGCAGTCGGACGACGACGACGTTACTGATTCCACAACAAGCGATGATGCCCTTGTCGAGTTAAGAGCTACCTTGAGCAGATTAGATCCGGAAAGTCTACGATACAGGCAGGTGGACCACATGCTCCGAGAGCAAGAACAAAAACTAACGTGGCGAAAAAACTATGCTGAAAAACTGCACCAGTTACGAAAAGAATCCCTCAGAGAGCGAGGCGTTAGCACCCAGACTGCAGATTTGTTGCCAATGGAACAAGACACAGTGATGCCCACACCCATACAAACGAAGCTGCAGGATCACTGCGACCAACAAAGAGATCAAGAAGAACGTGATCGACGTGAGAACGCGCGTGAAGCATTCAAAGGCGCCTGGCTAAGAAGGACCGAGAGAGAGCTCCATGACTGCGCAAAAAAAGTGCACACAAGCCCGGACCAAGACTTCAGAAAATCAATGCAAGCCCTCCTTGAAGTCCTGCAGGATAAACTGAAAAAACATCATGCCAACCTGGGAACATTGGGCACCAAAGAGGCCTTGGAAGAGAGAAAGCAGGCGTGCATCCAAATGGGGCTTCTCCGCGAGCGACACGCCCACTTCGTTCTGTCCGTCTTCGAGGCCCTCCCTACAGCCGAGGAATTGGGAGAGTCGTCTACGATGTCTTCACAGGATGAGGAACAAGAGCTGTATAAAACTCAGGTGCCGAGCTGGGAAACAGATCACATGGCGTTCCAAAGGACCCGGCTCCTCCAAGAACCATCACAACAGGGGACAAGAAAGCGAACACGTTCGCTCCACCAAACTGGAAAGGGTAAAAAGCCGTGCAACAACAACACCATCACGAACTACTTTTTTAGCCAGCAATAGACATTGAAACTCTTTTTTCAGTGAGGCTATAGTAATTTAAAAAACAAACAGATTATAGTAAAATTAGAGTTGTTAATCTAGAAAGCGGCTTAAACGAGCGCATTCCTTTAGTAAATCGAACACCATACTACTCTTACTGCTAGCGTGAATTAGTTGTTGTTAAAGAAATAGATTGTTGATCGTGAATAGACATTGAAACTCTTTTTCAGTGAGTCTATAGTAATTTAAAAGAGATTATTGTAAAATTAGAGTTGTTTATCTAGAAAGCGGCTTAGTCGAGCCCATTCGTTTAGTAAATCGACCACCTTACCACTCTTACTACTAGCGTGCATTATTTGTTGTTAAAGAAATAGATTGTTGATCGTGAAAAGTAATTTAATAAGTCACGATATATTAAATGACGTTCTTGCTTAATATAAGTTGAAAATGTTAGTGTTGTCCTTGCCTCGGTAATTAGACTAGCTGCATTTTCATTCCAGCCCTTTTCTTGAGAGAGTCTGCCGTTCTTCCGTCTTGAAATTTGAAATCAGGATCCCTTAAAATTGCCGTCCACTGTCCAAACCCGTACTTATCAATTCCCTTCTTGAGAAACTTATCCTCGTCTGCCGTGAATTTCAACACCCGACGATAAGTTCTTTGAACTCGCAAATGGTCTGTGGGAGGGGAATCTTGATTCTTTTCTTGCTTTGATTCTGTTGTTTCGACCGGTGCGGAAACACTTGAGGTTGAACCGCTAAACCTCGTTTGCACTTCCCTATCCACCTCCGAGCCTTTCGTGCCTTGTAGCTTTTGTAAACACTCGTGAGCTTTGACAGCAACTTCTCGCGATCTTTGCTTTTGATAGTGAACTTTTGCAACGGCAGAACTGTGTTTTTGGTCTTCTGATAAAATACGTTGCTCCTTGCTTGTGAGCAGATCGAGGCTTTGCGTTTCGACAATTTGACGATAGCGCGTCGGATGAATGTACTTTCCGATTGCATCAAACACTAGTTTACTCATGATGTCGCCCAATTTGCTGTGTTGTCCTCCATTTCTTGTGACAAGTACGTAGTCGCACTGTGGTTTCAGCAATGGCCTAACGAAATCGATGTAGCTTTCAAGCACCTGCATGCTTGCATCGGTCAGAATCAATGAGTCAAATCCATACTTGCTGGCCGTCTTAAACTTTTTCTGGTGAATAAATCCTCCGTTCTCCTTTGCTGCTTTTACCATGTCCACGGTCAAATACTGGTAAGTCATAGGCCGAGATCCCTTCACCTTGATGAACAAATACACCGCGACGAATTTCGTGGCAAATGTTAAGTCCGAAGGATTAACTTGACCTGGAATAGTTTTGCATGTCTTTACGGTGTTCTCGTAACGAGGCAAATGAAATGTCACCACTTCTAACAGTTCTTCCATAGTTGCCCAGTGTCCCCTAGCATCCAAAGTTTCAATGTCTAGATCTTGTGTCCACTGCAGTCTCATCATCTTTGCCACTGTCTTGCGCGCTCGTTTGAGGTACAACTCTGTTGAGGACTCTGTTGAGGATTAATTCGGAAATCGCATCAATGTAGCCCAATCGGCCACCGTGTCCGAGTTTGCATTCATCTTGCAAGTAGTCGATAAACTTGAACAGCAGACTATGCGAACACAGGCTAAAATCCAGCACTTCAAAACTTAATTCCTCTTCATCTTCGCAGCAAAATTTGAGAAATTTGAAACACCTCTTGACTATCTGCTGGGCTACATGATCTTTCTTGCAACCCCCACCACTTCCCGTCAACCATTTCACAAACGATTCGCCAATTTTGCTGGAAACTGAAAATGAAGGCAAAACTCTGGTAGTTTGTACTGTGATTTCACTCGATTTAACATCACTGGCGCCTTCTTTTTCGTATGCATTGAGCATTCCCAGATCAGGTTTCTCGTCAAAGTAAAAGAACCAACTGTGCTTGGTATTCACATGTTTTCTGCACCCTCTCTGACTTTGAAAGCCATCATGGTCACACACTTGTATTGGGCAATGATACAATCGGTCGGTTTCATTCTTTTCCAGGTGAAGCCGCTTTGGTTTGGGCGATGCTCCATCGATATTTGACCAATTGATTTTACACTTCTTGCTCATTTTATCATTAAGGTAAAATGGTCAACACAATCTCCTAGAACTGAATTTCTTTTCCAAAAAAATACAACGCACCGATTACACCTTAAGAAACTTCATTCATGTTTAAACTTGGCAAGGCGTGCCTCTTCTTGCCTGCCCTCATTACTATTGTGCAAAATTCATGACACCCAAGATTGTGCCCAGCTTGCCCAAGCAGGTCTATGCGCGCCCCATTGTTTGTCTTCATTTCAATGGACAATATAATTTAGGAACAAAATGGTCAAGTAAGCGCAAGGAATTCGGAACCAAAGAGTCCTGAATTTGTTCCTAAATGAGCAGTTTAGGAACAATACGTTCCATTTACAAACAGGAACTCGGAACAAAACGGTCTTAAATTATCAATTTGGGAACAAATCGTTCCATTCACAGTTAAGAACTCGGAACAAAACGGTCCTAAATTATCAATTTGGGAACAACGCGTCCCATTTACAGATAGGAACTCGGAACAAAGCAGTCCTAAATTATCAATTTGGGAACAATATGTTCCATCAACAGTTGGGAACTCGGAACGAAATGTTCCTGTTTTATCTTAGGGTGAACGTTTTGTTCCTAACTTTATAAAAAGCTGGTCCTCTTAAGGTTAACAGGAACACAAATATGAGGAACAAATTATATTAGAGGAACGTTCCTAAAGAAAAGATCGGAACATGCTACAAAACTTAAAATCAGTTAAAAACGGGCAAAGATATAAATTACAAGTCACAAAACAGTTAGTTGAGCGTTTAGGTAAAATGAAAGCAATCATCGAAATTTGGTAAACTCTACCGCACTCAAAGGCTGTAAAACACGCAGTGAAAATTTTTGGGAAACGTTAAGGAGAGGAGAGGAGAGGAGAGGAGAGGAGAGGAGAGGAGAGGAGAGGAGAGGAGAGGAGAGGAGAGGAGAGGAGAGGAGAGGAGAGGAGAGGAGAGGAGAGGAGAGGAGAGGAGAGGAGAGGAGAGGAGAGGAGAGGAGAGGAGTGGAGTGGAGTGGAGTGGAGTGGAGTGGAGTGGAGTGGAGTGAGAGTGGAGTAAAGTAGAGTAGAGTAGAGTAGAGTAGAGTAGAGTAGAGTAGAGTAGAGTAGAGTAGAGTAGAGTAGAGTAGAGTAGAGTAGAGTAGAGTAGAGTAGAGTAGAGTAGAGTAGAGTAGAGTAGAGTAGAGTAGAGTAGAGTAGAGTAGAGTAGAGTAGAGTAGAGTAGAGTAGAGTAGAGTAGAGTAGAGTAGAGTAGAGTAGAGTAGAGTAGAGTAGAGTAGAGTAGAGTAGAGTAGAGTAGAGTAGAGTAGAGGAGAGGAGAGTAGAGTAGAGTAGAGTAGAGTAGAGTAGAGTAGAGTAAGTAATAAATTGCTTTAGTTGCATGACCGCTACCGCTTACTGTATTGCGAAAGCATATTTAGACTAAAAGTAACAAAACGATCCTGTTATATCATATTCAAGTAAACTAATCCGAAGAAAAATTATCACTTTACGCTGCTATACATAAAAAGAATAAAACATTTCTTAAGAAACAATAGCGAAGCGCGCAAGGTCTAAAAATTGAATGCAATTGAATATAACCCACACAAGGCTTAGAAAAAAAAAACAGCGTGTACTGTGAGAAATGAACGGAATCTGGGCGAAGTTTTCGTTTTATGAAAGTGTTAAGCATTTTTACATCGTCAGTGAAAAAATACAAGGTTTATATATATACGCACTGGTCAACAACAATCTCTGGAGTGCTCAATTAGTTATACCAAAGAGGCGGTTTATTTCAGCAGCTTCTTAAAATAAATTGAGACAATCCGTGAGAAAAGATTCTAAATATAATTTCGGATTTTTTTATTGATATTGCAAAATATTACTTACAATACTTACAAAGACGCAATACCTACAAGACTTACAAGACGTTTATAGTACAATAATTATTATGTAAATGGTACATTTATACAGTGTGGTGTTTGCAAACTTTTGAATAGCGTTAGATTAGAAGGACAAAAAAATATATGGAAAAACGATCAAGAAAAAAAAAGACAAACATCGAAATATACGTAAACTAAGTTAAAGAAAACATAAAGAAAATACATAAAGTGATTTGAGCATTTTTTTTTATAAAAAAGTTACGGGGAAGGGATCGCTGTATTATAATGTGAGAGGAAGAGGGGAAAGCTTTTTTATCTCCGGAGAGGTGTTGCGTGTTTTGCATATCCATACAAAATATCTAGCGACCAAAAAATAGAGGTTTAGTATTGGCCTAAGCCCTAGTGCTATATATGGCGACAGTTTAAAAGCTTCCGAAAGTTCTCCACGATTAATTATCCATTGTTTAATCTCTTGCCAAAAAAGGCTGGATATATCACAAGTCCAAAATAAGCGGATGAGAGTCTCTTTATCCTTTTTACAAAAAGTGCACTTATCGTTATCCCTGAGGTTTATTTTGGTAAGAAAAATGTTGGTCGCTAGTCTTCTGTGTAGTAGCTTAAATTGGAACACGGTTATTTTGGAGATTTTGCTGCATTGAAAGGGTGTTTTGTAAACTGCCTTCCAGTCGATATCGTCTGGTGTTTCAGCCAAACTTCAGGCTGAGCTCTTTGACGTCACGCATACATTACCAGCTCCAAGATGGCGGTGTTCAGTTGTCAAGTTTTGGAAAAGTTTTCGTAGAGTTTTAGCGAACGTTGGAGGCTGAAATTTTGGTGAATAACATATCTTTGTGTAAACTTTTTATTGGCGTAAAGATAATAAATGGCCGTTTTGGAGTGAACTTCTCCTTTAACCTAAGGCAATAAATTTCGTGACAATTGATTGCGTGACTCATGCTAAACACGAGTAAATAATCACTTTTTCGCGTTCTTCCAGACGCACACATTCCAGAATGTCTGGGACTCGGGGACAATTGCACGTTTTCGTGAATTTTCTGTCGTGCGTAACCTTTATCGGGAACCCAACATTAAACCGAGTAGAAATCATCCTTACTCGAAAGGCAACGACTATTAAGAAAAAAGGCAATCGACAAGTTTACTATTTTAACAAATCCACAGTGTAAACAACTGAGTCGCAAAGCGCCCGGTCGTTGCGACTGAAAAATGTAACATTTCCTCCGCGAAGATTGGACATTGTTAACCGTAAATCACAAAGCAACTGTAATGATAAGTTTGAAGAACAATGCACAGGATAAACCTTCGACTCATCCTTTATGCAAAATAGTCGGTATCTCGAAGAGATCTTTGATAATTTAGGTCTGTGCCATAAAAATATTGTAACGTACCTTTTGGTTCACAACTATCCGTGAACAATATGTCGTCGATGGCTATAAAACCTCTTCTTCTTTTTCCTCGGGTACCGATGAGCGTAATCTGAAACAATTGTCCGCACAAATCTTTGAACAGAACTGAACAATAAAAAATAGCAGGACATAATTTTCCATATTTCAAATTTTTATTTATACTCTATACTGTTTTTACGGGCCATGAAAGGCTTAACTCTAAATCAATTTTTTTTAGAAGACTTCCGTTATTAAGGTTATACAAATACAAATACCAATTTTATTGTCCTCTCCCCATGGGGGCTTTTCAGAGACAATGAAAGAAAAGAGAATATACACAAACTACACCAGGTTTTGGTCTTAGTTTGGCAAAATGTATTTTTGGGGGAATCGCTATTGCCATGACAACGATAATCTCAAAATCGGTATAATGTCAATTTGGTAAAATGTCAACTTTGCCTGATCCAGATTTCATATAAAAAAGCTAATACTTATACCTTAGATAAAAGCTTATTTAATATCTTTTTAACTATAATGTTTTATAAGTAAAACAAAACTACATAAATTCTGAAATTTGATTTGAATAATTGAAAAAAAAAAAACGTCCATTAGGTTTCATGATTGGCACTTCATAATTTTCGGATGTTATTGGTGTGACGCGTACCTTGTTGTTTACTCCAGTGATCTCAACTTGCTTCTTGTGCCAACCTGGTTTAGTAGGTCCATCCAGCGCCAACACTGGCAGTTGATCATTGTCGACAATCACTTCAATTAATCGAGCTCCTATTCCCTTCATTTTATACCAAAATGTCAGACATGTATCACCGGTGAATTTGATATAGAGACCAGCGCTAGCATCGTAAAACGGTATGTCTTTCCATGTGTTCATAGACATAAAGCAACCTAGCACAAGTAAAGAAAGCACAGTGATACTTTATCAGAGGCGGCGAAGCGTTTTGGAACATGGGGGGCTAGGACTGTCCCAAAAATACTCGGAAGATTTTCATATTTGGAGCAACATTTTTTCCGTTATACCAACTTTTTGTTTTCTGAGCAGTTTCTAGACAGAAGATTTCCGAAGATTACCCGGTTGTTGTTCAAAGGCCATACGAACGTTTTCGATCGTTTTTCGAACTTTTTCGAAGATAAACGAAGTCTCCCGAAGACTTCCAAAGAAGTTTCGAAGATGTTTGAACTCACTCACGAGTAGGAATATCTTGACGAAACCAATTTTACGCTGCGCTTGCGATATTTTCAGAATCAAAACGTGTGTGTGTGTGGGGGGGGGGGGGGGGGGGAGTGAGCTGAGCCCCTTTAATTTTCGTTTGTAGGGGCTACACCCCCCCTGTCCCCCCTGCTCCGCCGCATATGTTTATTACATAGATTTATCTGGGGGCACTCATCGGCAAAAGCTCTTCAAAATTCTCATAACAATTGCAAGGCTCAACTTGAACTTGTTCTGACTAATTTTTACTATTAAAATTGAAGTTTTATTTTGCCGATGATAAATCAGTTGCATTCTGATAAGTTTGGTGAGTGAAGATTAAGTTATTCTATTTTTGTCGTTATATCGCACAGAACGATGTGGAATTCAAGAGACAACTGAAGAGAAATGTTCTCGTATGCTTTTGACTGACCTTTTACGCCGCCGTGAGTCATTCCCTGGCGACGAGTCCAAAGTAGTAGGCGGCCTAAATCGTGTTTCCAGTCACACATTCCATTTTCAAAGTCACAATCTACAAAATAAAAGCAATATTAGAAAAGAGGATTAAAAATATCAAAATGACACGAATAAAGCAATTCTGTAGGATACCTTTAGCAAGTGAAACCGCCAACAGGCTTAACAGTATGGAGACCAGCATATGCATCATGGCCATGATCCAAACAACTCAGTAACCCTTCTGAACGCATCCAAATATATAACGACATTGCAAACTACTGACACAAGCTGAAACTATACAGTCCGACCTATATTAATTAAACGGCCACCTAATATATAGATTTAGGCACGCCTAAAAGCGGAGCTCCCCATTTATTTAATTTTCACTGGAGTTTACAATGTTTTCATTCTAGTGAATAAGCGGCCAAAGTACTAATGTTTATGGCGGTTTATAGGTGCAAGACAAATTTAAATAGCTCACGGTTAAACTGAATGTCAAAGCCGGGCAAAATCATTACTCATGGCACGAAAAATTACTTTAGCTTTCTAGCAATAGAAAATAGTTTCGCGATCGATCCTGTTATAGTTTCGCAGCAGTTTAGTAGACTCCACAATATCTATTACATTGATATAGGATATATTCAACGTGCATTACAGAGTCTATCGGATTAGCTCAATCTGTGGTTCGGGAGGTCGTGAGTTCAAATCCCGGAGGGTCAAGTTTTTTTTTTTTTTTTTTTTTTACCCCGTAGCAATAAAATGGTTTGTTTATTATATCAACCCGATTTAGCTTTCGAATGCTCCTTCATGTACGATGCTGGCTTTACAGATAGACACGAAAGTCATCGATCGATTACGGCTCTCAACGTCCACTTTTTTGGCGGTCGATTACTTTCTACACGTAATTTTCAGCCACATTTTGTTTCATTGCTTCTTGTTTTTCTTTTCAAACCTCTTTAAATTTTAAAGGCCGCCTTTATACGGCCTTCTTGATCACTCTTTCTACCATCAAACTATGGCCGCCATGTTGCGCGACTCCGTACGTACGCGCCCGCGAACCATGCCGCTATCCATGTTGACCATGAAAACTCATTTCGATAGTGTTCCTTCTTTCATGGTTATGGTGCTACGCTTAGGAGCTCCGCTATTAAGCGGCAACCCTCCATTATTTTTAATCAGCGTGTTTAGTTTACTGAAAACGTTCTTTCGCTTGTTTAACTACTTGTAAGAGTACTAAACAAGAGCTTGCCAGCTTAAGGACGTTCGCGCCAAAATTTTTTACTCGATAGATTTCTTTAATTTTTTTGCTGCGGTCAGATAATGAGTTAACTTGTTTCAGGGATGCAAAAAAAAGTTGGGGTCACCGACTTCGTTTCAGAGAAAAAGAGTGTGAAAAACTACCCTGACTTTGAAAAATTGGCCTACCTAGTTCAGCATGGTTTACAGGGTTTAAAGTTAAAAATATCGAAGATGAGTAAAGGAGGCTAACGATCTTATTCACATTTTGTAGAAGTGCGTCTATTGCGTAAATAATTCCTAGTTTTGCCATCTTTTTTGTAAAATTTAACCCTGAAAAAAGCATTTGAAACTGTCGTACGGCAAAAAGGAAAGCTCAAAAAGTGGAATTCAAACCGTCAGTGTGTCAAAAAAATCAAACTTCCACTCGATAGATATTTTCATTTTCTCGCAAAACGTAGATATTAAATAACAAAAATGATCCGTTAAGAAAAAAGTAGGGGTTACCGACCATTTAAGAGAACAAATTACAAGCGAAGCTAGCGAAACGGCAACTCACCCTATATGTTCTTAGAAATTTTACTCAGCGCGCGCGCTCAATGTATGGCGTGGCATGGCGGTGCGCCATGAATTACGTGCGCAGTAGGGATGCGCATAAACAATTAGCGCGAAGGTCCTTAAAACAGATCGTTGCAATAAAAGCATCTAGTAAATACGCAAAGACATATACAATGAACAATGTACAAACCTTTTGCAGAGGAGTATGCCAACGTAGAAAGCAACAAAACCACGATAGTCACCTGGATAGTCATTTTCATTGCTTTGGATTTGTCCACCGACACCTGAAAATAAGTGAGTAGAAACAGAAACAGTGTTGGTTTTATATAGTTATCGCACTGTACTTGTATTAATGAAGTATATTTGGAATGAACTATTGCCGCCTTTCAATAATACCGCGCTCATCGACTTCCAGAACATTTGCTAACAATTGTTTAAACATTAAAGGCGTCTATTTTTATTGTGATCATTTTTGAAAAATTATTTATACGTCACGACCCTTTGAAATCAAAATGAAAAAAGCAAATAAGCTACACTTAACACATTGGCGGACTAACACACAAAACATTTTTAATAAAAACCTTCACAGTTACAAATGAAAAAGCACAAAAGGAAAAATATCCTGTAGGCAGCTATTTAAATCAAGGTTTATTTACTAATTATCCTGTGTACTTTTTCATAATTTTGGCACGTCACAAGCGAAACCCAAATTAAAAAGTATTTACTTTTGGTCTCATGGGAGAATATTTCAAAGTGGTGTACTGCTTTCTGAATTCCATCTTTTCTTACCAGATTGTTAATGTTCTAATCCGAATACACACAATTATACAAGACTGAACAAAAGTAGACCCACAAGTTTTCAGTAAGAAGTCACTCCTTTAGACTTCTGGATAAAAATCATCATTCGAAAAAAAAAATCATATCTAAGTAAACCTCTTTGATTTTATCCGCAGAAGCAGCTATCCAAGCACCAACATGGTTAAAAGATACAAACAATAAACTCCATTGAAATAACGAAAAACTTTTCCGAACGCATAAAAATAACTTTTAGGTTTGTTTAATTTCGTGAATGGAATAAACCATTGCCGCATTTCAATAATACCGCGCTCATTGACTTCCAGAACATTTGTTAACAATTGTTTAAACATTAAAGGCGTCTATTTTTATTGTGATCAGTTTTGAAAAATTATCAGTGTACGTCATGACCCTTTGAAATCAAAATGAAAAAATAAAATAAGCTCCATTTAACACCTTGGCGGACTAACACACAAAACAATTTTAATAAAAACCTTCACAGTTACAAATGAAAAAGCGTAAAAGGAAAAATATCCTGTAGGCAGCTATTTAAATCAAGGTCCATTTAAAAAGTATTAAAAAATATTTAAAATATTTAAAAATTAAAAAGTATTTGCTTTTGGTCTCATATGAGAATATTTCAAGGTGGTGTACTGCTTTCCTGAATTCCATCTTTTCTTACCAGATTTTTAATGTTCCAATAATAATATACACAATTATACAAGGCCGAACAAAAGAACACCCCCAAGTTTTCAGTAAGAAGTCACTCCTTTAGACTTCTGGATAAAAATCATCATTCGAAAAATAAAAAATAAAAAAATCATATATAAGTAAACCTCTTTGAATTTATCCGCAGAAGAAGCTATCCAAGCACCAACATGGTTAAAAGATACAAACATTAAACTCAATTGAAATTACGAAAAACTTTTCCGAAAGCAGAAAAATAACTTTTCCTCCTAAATAAAAGAAGCCAGGGCTGTATCATTTTAATCTTCTAATGAAATTATTATTACCGATCATCCACTGCTGCCGGCCAGGGTTATAACTGAAAAAAATGTTGCAAAAAAAAAACTGTGGCATCGTAGGACAATACAAGTATTGACTTGCCCGTGGAGTGGGCTTTTGAAACTGTACTTTGGATGTACCATTTTAACGATATTTTTCACTTTCCTTGTAAATCGTTCTTAAATAATTTTCACTTAACTTGAAAAAGTAACCAAGTAATAAAAGTCTTATATACCCTTACCAGTGCTGTTGCGAATAAGATTCATTGTTTTGAATTTATTTGAGCTGGCAAAAATCTCTTTTACCAATTTATGCCTAAAGTCCGCAAAGCTATAGCCTATTTTAATGTCAAAACCATCCTTTGGAACAGCGGGTTTAGCCTTATTTAAACCCTGAAAGCAAACGGGAAATTCATGTTACCCCGGACTTATTACAATTCAGTTACGCTCTAGACAATATCTAACACAACATAAGGAAATACGGTTGACTGATTCACTACAACTGATGCCATCTGCTGCGGTGAAGTTAAACCAAACAGCACCGTGGCGAATAATACTAAACGTTTTCGTTTGATTGTACGCAAAATATTAAATGGTAAGCACTCTTCTGTGATTTATTTCTCTATGCATTAAGCATCACAAAAAAAGAGGTGCGTGAATGTTGAAATTCACGAATCTAAAAGACCTGAATGTGTTGGTTAGTCAATAGTCTTGCGATGTGCAATCATTCACAACGATTTTTGGTCAGTAAACTGACAAACTTACACTTAAATAAAGAACACAACTTTAGCTTTGGAGCTCAGTGGAACGTATTAATGGCAGTGAAATGGACTGTTTAAAGAGGACACTCACTTGCTAACAGCTAATGTGTACATTTCAAAAGCTCACTCCACCGGCAAGTTAATACTGTTATTGTTTTTCAGTTATAATCCTGGGCAGTATGGAATAATAATGACACTTTCGTTAGACGATTAGGATGATACAACCATGATTTCGATTATTTGGGAGGAAAAGTTTTTTTTTCTGCGTGGTGAAAAGTTTTCCTTTTTTAATGGCGTTTTAGTGTTTGTATCTCTCAACCGTGTAGGTAAATAACAGTTGTCCTTAGCAATTAGCAGACTGTCACTGAGGACTTTTCTTTCTTAATGTGTTGATAAACCCACTTTGGTGCTAACTTTTTTCTCTTTCTGCAATGCTCAAGACATTTATTTAGAAGCGAATATTTCAATTTCGGGACCTAGCTGATAACCTTACTCTACTCAGCCGACAAGTGTAGTCCTTCATCGGCTAAAATATGCATAATCACATGTACGTTTTCAGTATTTTCAAAGTTATGACCGTTTCTATCAGCACATGTGCGAGTAATAACGACGACATAAGCGGAAATGTTGTTATTACTCGCGCATGTGCTGATACCAGGCTGATACAAATGCTGAAACAATTAGTTCCATCTAAGCTGTTACCTTTTCAAAACACCAAGAAAGTCCGGTCTAGCCTGGGTACAGCCGTCCCGTCCCGCTCAAAAAATCGCGGAGCCATGTCTGTTCCCTCTGCGATTTTTTTGAGCGGAGCGGGACGGATGTACACAGGCTGGAAATAACATTTAGTATCTTTTCTCACGGATTGTCTCAATCTATTTTAAGTACAGTAACTACTGAAATAAACCGAGTCTTGGGAATAAATAGCTGAGGACCCCAGAGTTTGTTGTTGACCAGTGCGTATGTATAATATATAGATTTAGGCAAGCCTAAAATCGGAGCTCCCCATTTATTTAATTTTCACTGGAGTTAACAATGTTTCCATTCTGATATTTATGCAGTCAAAGCTTTAATGTATACGCTGGCCCATAGGTGCTAGACAAATTTAAATCGATCATCGTAAAAATGAATGTCTTACGGTACAACAAAAATAATAATCTCGAAGCAGAACAAATCAAGGCCTAAACAGAGTTCAGGGTCGTAACCAGGTATATTTTTTCATCGCTGATCCCAAATTTTAGCTCTAAATTTTGATCCCTGATCCCCAAAATGTGGCAACATTTGATCCCTGATTCCATTCTGATCCCATCTGATTGGCCGATCCGGATCCCATGACTTGTGATCCGGGATCCCGGGTCCATGATCCCGATCCCGGGGCTGTGATCCCGATCCCAAGGCTGTGATCCCTGATCCCATATACCTGGTTACGACCCTGAAAAGTTAATTCTCTGCTGTCTAAGAATAGAAAGATGTTAATGCTGGCCCATAGGTGCAAGACATTTAAATCAATCATGGTTAAAATAAATGTCTTACGGTACAACAAAAACAATAATCTCGAGGCAGAATAACTCGCGGTTAAAATATTTAATTAAGAGTTAAAATAGAAAATAGTTTCGCGATCGCCTTATCGTTCTGCTTTATACAAAAGAGACGTCAACATATTTTGTGGACAAAATATTCCCGTCTCACTTTTTATCATTCTTAACTTCGGTGCACTCAAGTGGGTTACTCACGTACGCAAATTTAAGGCATCGGTGGTCATTTTTTTTATTTCTTACCGTGTGCACAGTTTAAACAAATTTTAACGTAGTTATTCAGTGTAAAAGTGAGCTACTTTAAAAAATATCGCACTCGAGCTAGCTGAGCGCTAGATGTGGTAAACATGATTTTCAGAACAAGTTTATTAGTGTAAATAAATTATTTTGTTCGAGATTTTTGCTTTGTCGTCGTTCAACACTTCTAAAAAAACGTCATTTATACTGTATGAATTTCTTCTGCCGAGAAAATTTACGGCTAAAAGTCGGAATACGACCAAAGAAAATCAACTTACGGTAATAAATAATCAGTAAATCCATAGCAAAATAAAACCAACTCAAGGGAACAAAAAAAATGAACTGACATGTAAACATTAGCTTAAAATGTACTACATACTAAAGCGACTGAAAGCGGCAAAGTATTTACGGATAGATCTAAAAACCTTGCCGACCGAATTTATCGAAACTGCGTTCAGAAAGTAAAAACAACATGAAATTTTCTGTCATAAAATCAGGCTTTGGAATTCAGGAACGTTTAGCTGTTTGGCTGTTTCAGAAAACGTTTGGCTGTTTCTGTTGTTTGCGGTTGAATCCACGGCTGTCATCATCAAGAATACAATAACTAAAACAAATAATTGTGTTAAAACGAAGCTAACCACTGCAAGGATTTTGCTCGACCTTTCTGCTTTGTCGTCGTTCAGCACTTCGAAAAACGTCACTTATACTGTATGAATTTCTTCTGCCGAGAGAATTAACGGCTTAAAGTCGAAATAAACTCACAGCAATAAGAAATTAACTCTCATCTGACAGAACATCACTTTAAGGGATTAGAAATCGACTCTATACGGCCGAAGAAAATCAGCTTACGTCAATAGATAATCAGTAAATCCATAGCAAAATAAGTCTAAAATAAAACCAACTCAGGGAACAAAAACAAAATGAGCTGACATGTAAGCATTTATAAATGTATTGCATATTAAAGCGACTGAAAGCGGCAAAGTATTCACGGAAAGATCTAAACTTGCCAACACTGGCGGAATCCAGACCTTTCTTGGTGGAATCTGTACCGAAGAAGAGGCGTTAACGCACTCGCAATTTTCACAAATTGATGGAAACCATTGATGCCACCTCGGACAACCTGGATTGCCTCCTGGATGCCGACGTCATATGGGAATGGGCAGATGCCCGTATAGAGAAATTTCTGTATTTCATTGCATACGAAAGTCCGCCGCACGAAAGTTGGCACGGCAGGTCCACGGTAACCTCATCAATTGGACGCGAAGTGCGAACAAAATAGATTTGGAGAGGAGATGGAAGAACAAAGAGGACGATCCAGAGGCCATGGCCAAGTTTTGCGAGGAAGCTTGAAGAAGAAGACCCGCATTCGACGACAACATCCTCGGACTTTACAACCCAGTCCCCATGGGTTCCAAGGTGGCAGAAAAAGGATGAACAAGTGCCACCGCAGCACTTCTCCTTTAAACCTCCAAAGGAGGTGATCCGAAATGTCTGCGAAGACGTTGAGGAACTGAAGAAGATAGTGGCCAGGAATTGTTTTGAACGAGTATATGAAAAAGTCAAAAGCCTCTACTAGAGGACCAGGGACTTGATATGATAAAATATTAAACAAACAGAAACAATATGCATGAAGCTAATTTCTTTATTAATTCTATTCAATCTTTAGCTTTTCGTAATGGCTGTCATTTTAATACACTAGCTTTTCCCCTTCCTGCATTAGCAATGACATGGGGAGGTTGTTTGTATTGTTGCAGTTTACACCAACCAGCTTTACAAGGCAGAAACAAAAAGAAAAAGAAAAACCTACAACAAAATTTAGAAATTTAAACAAATGTAATTTCAGCGGTTGTAATTTTTATTATAAGGCCCCGTCCACACTGACCCGGGTAAATTTGAAAACGTAGAAATTTGAAAACGCCGTGTAAAATGTTTTCCGTTCACACTGACCCATTCAACCAGCGAGAATGACATTGACTCGGGTAAATTTGAAAACGATACGCTTCATCGCACGCAGAGTTAGAAAGCATGCACCGAGCTATTGTTAAGCTAATTAAATCTTTTGTTTTGACAGAAAACACATGACTATTTGACGAGCGACTATTTGGAGAGCGTTTTTTTTTAAAGTACCGTTTTCGGTGACCGAAAACGCCGGTTCAGTGTGGACGGTTCGCCTAACCGGAGAAAAAAAGATGCGTTTTCAAATTTACCCGGGTCAGTGTGGACGTAGCCTGCGAACCCAGACGCATTTCCGGCTGTCGCTATTTTTCGGCGGAGACAAGCGACAGCCGGAAATGCGTCTGGGTTCGCAGGCTAGTGTGGACGAGGCTTAAATGTTACTAGGAAAAAACATACGTAGAACTCTACATTTTTAAGATGAACTTGAGAAACTAGGTTATCGTGTTGCGTTGTTTTCATATCATATCATGTTATGGTCATTTTGTCATTCAGCTATTGTCTTCTTGTTGTAAATAACAAGAAACCGTTAATTTGGGTTGGCCTTTGACATCTTTACGTTTTGTTTATTGCTTGGCCAATCTCGAATCACAAATTAAGATATTTTTGGAAGCGAGAGTTGATTAGTTGATAAGTCTGGAAACCAGCAGAACGATGTCACTCCTTGCATAGCAACGGCTCTGTAAATTTTTATTGCAACTGTCCTTGCCACTTTTAAGGATTGTTTGTTCTAAAAATTAAAACGATATTAGACAAGAAGTGAAGCATAATTACATGGATTTAAAACCCTCGAACGATGCCGTCTTTCGTCCGTTGCTTTTTACACTTGGAATTTCTCCTGCAGCCACGTAGGTCTTTAATATAATTTTTTCACAGTATTTAAAGCTATGATCAAAATATTTCGTACAGTCTCTAAGAAGAAATAATGGAAAATGTCCTTGAAGTTCAAATTTATGTGAAAGTACCCACACAATCAATGGGCTGACTACACAGAGGATGATCAACACGTGCTCCAGTCACGTGTTATCACCGGCACGTGCCTCTCATATGCTGCTTGCCCACGTGCCTAGTTCTCAGTCCACCTGTTGCATGTTGCTCGATTCGCTAAGGGCGGAAAATGACAGTTTCTGTTGTGGCATGGTATCATGGGAACATGCCTTGTCAATTGGCATGCGAGAACTAGAGTGCAGTTTCGTTTTGCCGCGCCGTTGTAGTCTTAAGTTCTTCTTCCAAAAGTGATATTCTCTCTTTCATAGTTCGCACCTAAAAATAAACGTAAAAAATACAACATGAGAAACGAACACTCGTCTCGTAAACTCGGATAAACCATAGTTAACTATGGATAAACCTTTGCAAGTTTTCTACCATGTAAATAAAACTAATTAACAACAACAGTGAAAATTGATTTGTCACACAAACTGACTTTGCTGGTTAGTGTACTAAAAAAATTAGAATTATATGTAACTTTTAACAGGTGCGAGCTAATTTGAGTAAAAATTTGGACGGAATTTCAATCGGAATTTCAGTCGGAGTGAACTTGGTCGTCTTCTTGGGTTTCCTTTCTCATGTAAACGCAATGAAGGTCGACCGTTAAATAAAAATTAACTAAATGGTTTGATTTGAATTAATGTTAGAACTGTTTCCATATATAAAAAATAAATAAACAAGTATAAGGTCGAGTTCACACTTCCTGCCCCATGCATGCCTCCTACAAATTCCTTATTTTAGAAATGGTGTAAGTATGATCGAAACGGAAACACGTTAAACCATAGCTTTAAGCTAGGCACACACTAGGGGACTAGTCGCAGGGAATACAGTAAACACCCGCGTGTAAGAACCTACAATTTTCTAAGTTTGGCAAAATAGGTTCTTGTATTTGGGGGTAGTTATTGGTAATTTAGGCTAAGTAGGTTCTTAATAAGGTTCTTAATTTCTAAGGAGGAGCCATAGTTTTTGATTGTACGAGAAGAAAAAAAATGGGTTTGGTCCTTCATTATACAGCATTTATTCATAACTGTATTGCTTCAAGCCTCATGCAAGGTCCAAAGAAGACAATTACAGTCTATGTGAAGCTGTCTTTTCTTTATTTGTAAATACAGTTTGGGATGTTCTGTTAAAAATGTTCATAAAAATTTTCTATAACCCACATATAAGAACCTGCTGAAATTTGCTTGGCTAAACAGGTTCTTATATTTGGGGTATTAAAATGGCAAATTTCTGCCAGCAGGTTCTTAAACCACTAGGTTCTTACACGCGGGTGTTTACTGTAGTCGCAGGGACTCCCATAGTGTGTACACACTAGAAAATTGACCGATTGGTGGGACTTTTGGTTCCTGCGACTAGTCCCAGAAATCAAACCAGCTTAATTCGTGGGACTAGTCTTAGGGACCAAAAATGTGGTCCCTGCGACTAGAATTTCGATGCAAAATACGAGTACACACTAGGGGACTGGTCCCCGAAGCAAGTCCCTGCGACAAGTCCCCTAGTGTGTGCCGACCTTTAGGCAAACAGTAGTCTAAATAATCGACAAGTGATAACAGTTCCCGGACGGTTTGTCTAAAAGAGCAAGCGATCACACGCACATTATTACGACCCGCGCTTACACGCGGTAGCCCACCTGAGCGTCATGTCTTTCCACCATTGTAATCATTTGCTGCTCTAGTTTCCTTAGCCTGGCTCCATGTTTCTTCTTCGCTTTCTCGTAAGCTGCCACAAGTGCGCCATTCGCCTTCTTTAAGTCTGCCACGTATTCAGCTGTTTGCTGATGCCTTGTTTCGGAATTTTTCGACAGAGTTTCCAGAGTTTCAACTAATTCCTGGATTCTTGCCTTCAGCTTCTTTTCCCTTCTGGCAGCTTCGTACAAGTCTGGTGGTATGTCTTCATCTGATGTTTTTAATTCCGCCAGGGTTATGGACGGAGTACCCGAGGGACTTCCCCCTGACTTTTCGTCAGACTGAAAGAAAAAGTTAATTAGTACACTGTACTACAATACGAACTTTCTTTTTTTTTCTTTTTTGGCCTTTATACTTTTGGAATCACGAGGTAGTTTCAACTGCAGCTATTTGGCTCGTCACGCAATCGTCATTCATGGCATTCCAAGGACCAACTGCGTGATAGACCAAACGGCTATAATAGAGTCCAGTATCCTTGCAAACGATGAATTGACCGAGATTCTCGCCAATCTTTTTACTACTTAAGCCCTGGATTTTTGGTATGGGGTATTCAGCTGAGCCGGCAAAATCTACGTTTTTTGGACCTGGCCAATTTATGAATGAACAATTTATTGTGCACACAGTGGCCTAATGGTTAGTGCCCTGGACTTCAGATCGAGACGCCTGCAATGGACTAGTATTTCATCCAGGGCGATTAGAAGTAGTAAAACACTACGGTGCTTCCCAGCCAGCAGCTCCAATGCTGGATCCAGCTTGGAAGTCGTCAGGAGGAACCATGGCAGACAGTTTCGGCCCCTACTCCTCGACTGCCTTCTGCCATGGCGGGGCCTCTCCCTAAGGAGGCTTCACAAGAGCTGGTGCTGGCTGGGACATGAGTTAAAAAGAAAATAAAAAAGCTAGCCGAGCCACACTTTGTCATCACGCTTTAGCCACTTCATGCCAAAGGACCATAAGCTCTGGAAAGGCTTTGTCATTACGCTTTAGTCACTTCATGCCAAAGGACCATAAGCTCTGGAAAGGCTTAAGCTTTACCTACCTTGCTACTAGCGACGCCAGCGTCTTTCTGTATTCTTCTCCTCCTCCGTATTTCATCCTGCATCTCGGTTTTTAAATGTTCAATGTGAACCAGGTACGCCTGTTCCTGGGCGTCACGTGATGTTATCTTGAGCTCTAAAGCTTTCTTCTCTTTTTCAATTAAATAATTCTTGGCTTTCAATTCTGCTTTTTCTTCCTTCAAGGCCATTAATTCCTGCATTAACACGGCATTTTCCAAGTCCACTTTTGGATCAAGCGGTTCCAGTTTTAAATCCTTGGGTTGAGCCACCTCGTGCAAGCTTTCCAGTTCGATTACCGTTAGGCCGACCGTGGACCTTTCGGATTTTAATTGTTGAATGTAACTTTTTAATCTGGCCTCTTCTTCGGGAGTAAACTCCATGTCATTTGACGAACCTGTTGAGCTAGTTCTACTGTTTGATGATACAGACTCCCAAGGCTGACCGCCACCATTTTGGCTCTCGAAGTTGCGATCAAGCTTTTGTAACAGCGAGCGGGCTTCGTTCTCCGCTGTTCGTCTCCGATTCACGCACGATTCAACATCTTCGGGTACCCGATCGTTATCCTCGGCTTCGGCTTCTTCGGAGTAAATAAGTCTATAAGGCGAGTCCGTTGTTGGACTTATGTAGCTGTGAAGTCCAGTTTTAACACCGGCCGCGCGGCAGTTGGCAAAAAGCCTGGCCTGCTCTGCTTCAGATAACGGTAACAACACTTCATACGCCTCGATGACTCGGTCAGAAAAGTTTAACGCCAGTTGACATGCCGTGCAATTGGACTCGTATTTTCCCATGAGTACACTCATTCTGTCCGCGTTGTTTCGACTTTCTTCTAAAGACAACGAGATGACATTGTTTTGAGCTTGTAAATGATCAAAGCGACTTGTTAACATCTCGATTTCGAGCTCGTATTCTTTGAGTTTTTTGTCGGCCTGTGCATCACAGTATGTGAACAGTGCTTTGAACACATCTTGAGCCGTTCTACAACTCTCCAGGGCTTGAACAAGATCCGAAGGCATTTTGCCCGATGTAAATTCCGGTAAATGACTCTATAATAGAAAAAGAAATCATAGTTAAAGTAGCGTTCAGACTACTTTCTTTCTAAGGTTAAATTACCTTCATACATGACCCAATTCTCTACTAAAGTATAAAAAAACATATTGACACCAATAAGAGAATTTACTATCATCATGATATCTTAATTGCTAGTTTTAAAGATCGGGCGCTCAATTCTCCCCTCGCTCAAGAGATGTCAGACATTCGACCCGAAAACTTCCATACTGATGACATAGCATTTAAAAGATCAGTGACGCTGATTGGCTGTTGCTCGGTTTTCGCGCGAAAGAAATAACCAATTAGACACTGCAAGATCAGTAAGGTTTATTCTAGCAGAATTTCAGATGCCTCTTGAACGGGAAAATAATTGAGCTTAGTATATACCACACAAGTGAAAAGTTCTGTTCGTGCGCTCTGATTGGTTAACTCGGAAGTGATTAGCAAAGTACTATTCACCTCCAAGCAGCTGAAGAGAAACAAAATATCTTCCTGTGCCGCTTTGGATACCAAAAGTGATGTTTTGGTCGACTAGATATTCAACTTGTGTGATATATACTTAAAACAATTATTCACCTCAGTGTCAGTGAAGTGTGGTGGATACTTCCCTTTACCACCACTATTCACCTCTAGACATGACTGACACCGGAAACCGGGCAAGAAAAACCTCTGGCAACCAGGGTACACGAATTATTGTTAAATATTAAAAAGTTGGCCAAATTCCTAACTGTTTCAGACTCCTAGCTCTGGCACAAATCTCATGGAAGAAATTCCACGTCATACCAATAAAAGCTTGGAGTACTTACAAGAGCTCTGATGCAGTTAACCCCAGTGATTCCTCCACTTTGTGTACCATCGTCCACCATTTTCGCCAAAACAGTTATCTCCTGGGTAGAACCATGCATGGACGATCCCAGATCACTAGTGGCACCAGGCCTCCAGAACGCCTGACTTGAGATGGACTGGACACTACCTGATGGATGACGTAACGGTCCCGCTGGGCTACCATCAGAAGACGCCCACACTGCTCCCGAAATGCTTGGCCTGCGGACTTGCCCATTTGGAGTGGATTGTGAACCTCGACCGTGGCTATGAATACTAAGATTATCAGTACTGGAGCGCCGTGAGATACGTGGCGATGTCAAAAAGCCTTCTTTGCCCGACACATCCGAGCTAGCACCGATGCTAGCTTGCCTGGTATGCATGCGGGGTCCTGATTGGCCGGATGAGGGTTGAGTGTTTCGCCGTGGTGTGCTCGGGGACCTGGGCTGGGTTCCCTGTGACTGAAGGCTGTTAGCTCGTGTCCTTGCTTGCTGTTCGTACTGAAGTGATTTCTGATGGAGCAGCTTGAGTTGGTCCTGCATTTCAAGAACCTATGGAGAGAAAAATCTTGAATTACAACCAAAAACTACTTTCACAGCGATGATCAGTGTCCTGGGCTCTCACTTTTTTTACACAAAAATCAAGATTTTATTTACTCTTAGTTTCCCCCAAACCATTTATTCTTTTCTTTTTTTCATATTTACAGTATTGAGTGGAGCCATAAGCTCCGAACAGTAAATTCGGCAAGCTGACAAAAATTTTACAGCTGCTGCAGACTGACTGGGTAAATGATCTTCCTTCTCAATTTCTGATCTTGAGATTGGGTACAACTAAATGCATAATAGTTTTCAAACAAGTGAAGTTGCGATTAGTTTCATAATATTCATGTAGTATAATTTAATGTAAATAGACCAGTAAATTTGAATTTTTTTTTCTAGACATTTTGCTCGGAGGGTTACATGTGACCAGTGATACAAAAGAGGACCAACCCTTCTTCTGAGCCTGTCCCTCTCCTCCCTGAAGCCCTGATTTTCAGTTTTGATTTGTTCCAAGTCTAGCTCGGTTTTCCTGAGTTTTGCCTTAAGACCATCTCTTTCACTCGTCACCGATTGAAGCTCCTAAAAAAAGATAGCAAAAAATATCTAGCATTACAAACAAGATCACAAATACCGTATTTATTTGACTAAGCGCCCACCACGAATAAACGCCCACCCTATATGTAGGACAAAGTTTATAAGCGCCCAGCCTAGAATAAGCGCCCACCCCGCCCCACTCCTACAAAAAAATCTGAAGTGTTCAAGAAGAGTATTGACCTTAGTGACAATTGACCACACATGGGTTGAATGTTGTTGACCAAGTACTACTAAAATACTTTTTCAAGGACCCAGTTTTCCTTATATTTTACAGAAACTTTCAATGAACATTCTGCTTTAGTGCATCTTTACGTTTTGTTAGTATTTAATGTTTCGTTACAAAAATAAGCGTACTACTTGCTAAAAGAGTGAAAAATTAATAAGCGCCCAGACTCAAATAAGCACCCACCTCGAATAAGCGCCCACTCTAAAGATCCAAAATTTAATAAGCTTTACCTACGTATTTTTATATATTTTTTTTTATTTTTTAGAATAGTTTTTTTAAAGCGATATAAAATATTATAAAAAAAGCGCTATAAAAATTTTTTTTTTTTTTTTTTATTTTTTTTTAATAAATATGGTATCATAAGCTGATGTTAATTAAGCCCATCAAAATGAGGATGTGTCTGTAATGTCATGGAACAAGAGTTCCCTTCACAACAAAACATCACAGAAATCAAAAATCGCGATTTCATTTGCGTGACTATTCACACACATGCCACCAGTTACATATTTTTGCTTCAAGTTCTAATTCGTCCATTTTACATCCACTGCATTGTTTGTCGCCGTTATGATTGGCAATAACTTTTATTAAAGATTAACAACAGTTTTAAGAAAGCCGCTCCACGATACAACCAGCTACAGAAAATCTGGGAACGAGATATGCCTCTACCGCAGAACTTCCTGCACACCCTGAGACCATTTTCTGATGGCCACTCCACTCGGTCCCCAAAGACTACACTTACGTCTGGTGTCCCTGTGCTTCCTGAAGACTTTTTCCTTGTAACCCACTCCTTTAAACTTGTCTGCTGCAACTGACGTTCCACTGTAAGGAAAAAGAAAACTTCCACTATTAAAAACAGCACTGGAATTACACTATAACATTGTCAAAAGAAAAGGAAAAATGGAAAAGATTGCAAAAATGCTTATCTATTTGTGTCTTACTCTTTGCATTAAGGAATCAGTTAATGAGCCCAAATGGCATACCAAATATTTTGTTTAAAAAAATCACAGTTACAAGAACTATTGACTAGAATGTGGGTTAGAACCTCTGTTTTTTTCACTTAAGCATAGGTTTAATGTCTGAAAATAAAATGAATGTTTCTTTTTTTTACATCACTTGAGCTCTAAGTCTGGGGGAAGAAGGGCAAGGGGCTATGAAAATGAATTTTGGTGTCCTGGCTCATGGACTCTCTTTCTTTGTGGCCCCAAGCTTGGACTGCCCTGGCATAGCATTTTGAACAGCTAAGGGGTCCCTTTCTGCTCAGGAATGTGCCAAATATGCAATAGGGTCTACAGTTTCCAAATTGGTCTTCTCAGCCACCTTGTTAAAAGACTCAAGTCAACTCACAAGGGATGACTCTCAGCAGCAAGGGGTTACTACTGGCAATGAAGTTAGAAAAATAATAATGACATCCTTAATGTAGATTGATGCTTTTTGACTGAGCACAGTCTGTCCTCTTAAAAGGTCTGCCATGAAGCAAAAGAACATCTGAAGGAGGCTAGGCCTAAGAAAGGTCACTTACACAACTGTTTCTTCTTTTCCAAGTCTAGACATTGAACTCTTAGCTCTCGATTTTTAGTCTGGAGGTCTTCATGTTCCTTTACTGTCTTTTCAGTGTCAACTGCAGGTTTTGAAAGCTGCAGAAAAAGGAAGTCAAATGTAAATGCAATAATTCCATATACATGTAGCATCCATAAATATTTAGATAAAATATCATCAAATCATATACAGGTCTATACATGTAGTATCCATAACAATCATTGAGGAGCACTAAACCAATTTAATTTAACACTGGTAAGTTACAAAAGAACATTTCATACATGTATACATGTATGGGCAAGAGATTTCAAGGACAGTTTATATCTCCAAAAAACATATTACGTTCCCAACAATACAATAGACCCTTCCAGGGTTTCTGACGCTTTTTTGGTTGGGGGCAAACGCGGCAAAATTTACAGTAAATGTATGGGGAAAATCGGGAGTTTGACGCTCGATAATTCGAGAAAGGTCGACATTCTGCAATTTCTATGAATTACAAACTTAAAATACTAGCTGAAAGGGTTAACTGATCAAATTAGAGAATTTTACTCTCACTAAGAAAGCTGCAAATTAAGATTTTCATTTTTCATATATTTGTCTGTAAAATGGAGCCGCCGTTCGCCCGAAAATTTAGAAGCATTTGTATGAAAAACTAAAAGTACGATTTCTTGCTTCTAAGTAAACCGGCCCCCTTCAAATTTAATCGGTTAACTCTTTTAGCTAGTATCTTTAGTTTGCAATTCACAAAAGTTTCAATATGTCAACTGTCCTCGAGCGTCAAACTCCCGATTTTCCCCATACATTTACTGTAAATTTTGCCGTGTTTGCCCCCCAACCAAGATGGCGTCAGAAACCGTGGAAGGGTCTATCCTTTCTAAAGTTGATTAAATCCCATGTTAAAATTGCAGAAGGGGGAGGGGTTTGTCTCAAATTTCCACTTCCTGCACCTTTTACTCCTAGACTATAGGTACAGATGCCTTCCTGAATGGTCACAAAAAAGCCTTAAAGGGACTGCGTCACAGATTTTAGCTAAATTTAGGCATGGGAAAATGACCATCTAATTCGCTGAAATATAAAAATTATAACCTCTCAAAACAGTGATGGAACATTTCAATAACACATTAAATACAAAACAAGGTATGGTTGGCCAAAAGCGACGAAGATTGAAACGGATTGCGATATGGGTTTTTGAAATATTGTTGGGCTTAACAGTTTTCAAAGTTAATCTTGTTTACTTGTAACTTTCAATTATTATGCCCGGGAGACACATTTGGTTGCAATAAGGTATGGTTTTGTCATTTAGATTCATAGAAGTAATTTCTTTGCAAACATTAATTTTCATAGCGAGTATTTGGCAAAACTTGATAAAATATACTTAACTCAGCCATGACACAGTCCCTTTAATAAAAGCATAAACACAATACGTACTGATTGCAACTGGTGCAGTGGCTTCTTCTCAGTGTCTTCTGTGGTTTTCTCTTCCAGAGGCTTTGTTTCCGGCACTGTCACCGGCTTCTTTTCCTCCACCTTGGAATCAGTGTTTTGTCTGTCAATAGCAAACTCCAGCCCACCAACTACTTTAGACAACTCATCATCAGTGTTATCATCATTCACGCCTTCCTCAGAAGCCAGGCTGTCAGATTCACTCTGCGAACCTATACAGAAAGAAAATACATCTTGAGAGACATCAACAAAGTGATGACTGCTAATTACCAGCAAACAACTTCTTGTTGTTTCATGATACAACCCCCTTAATTGACTAGTTTTCACCAAAAAGGCTAATACACCTAGAAGCACTTACAAGTGACAATTTACCTGTGACCCTCAGATTCCCAGATCGAATTAGAATTTAGAAATGTTGATTTTTGTGGAGGGAGGAAAACCAGAGAACCTGGAGAAAAACGCCAAGAGAGAAAGACAGGAACAAAAAAATAAACTACCCACATACGACCAGCTCCAACATGTGCAATCTACAACCACACTTTTACCAAGTCTTAGGTGCAAATTCCAGCACTACATCTAAAGGGTTTTGTCAGGAGGGATTTTGTGTGGTGGGGGGGGGGGGGGGCAGATTGGTGGCAGCCACCAGAGATCACAGCGAAAAAAAAAAAAAAATAAATAAAACCGCGAGGGCAAAGGACAAAAAAGAGCGATCACCCAAGCCCCCCCCCAGGGCGCCGCAGCCAGCAGACAGAACCAAAGACTCCCCACCCCCGACAAGTCCGACCCGCGTCTTTTCGCCGCCCCTTTTTCCCGCCTTGACGCTTTCTTGTGATCGGGGAAAGAAGTCTGAAGGGCAGTCATACTGTGCAGTCGCATTTATAGCTTCTCCTTGAAATCCTCAAATCCCGGATCTAGATGGACCTCAAAGGATTAATTATAAGAAGATGTGGGTGTCCTTTATTTTGTGGGATATATTTACTGTTTGTTTGTTTGTTTGTTTGCCCAGTTCTACGTAATCAGAAGTCCAGAGATCATATAAGCTGTAAACGACATTGCGGCCTCAGTTGTGTGTGAAATAAAGAACAAATAGGTTCCAGATACCGCTGTCTGCAGGTCTAGAAAGTGATAATTTATTATTTCAATTAAGTTCATAGCGAAAAATTAATAAAGCAATTAAAAAAAAGAAAAAAGAAACAGAAAAAATCTTTTTACACCGATTCTCTTTACGCCGTTCCACGTTCCTCCGATTACTAACAACCATTTATTTGTTTATTTATTTATTTATTTATTTTGTTGTTGTTTTTATTTTATTTTTTAATTAGTTTGTGATCCGATCCGTGATCCGATCCGATCTGCGATCCGATCTGATCCGGTCCGATCCGATCCAGGTTTTGTCAACGCCAGTATGACCTGAAAGATTATGTTAATTTTATTAAAATAATTATCATATTAATCACAACCCTTTTCTTTGGGGAGGGAGGAGGGAAGAAAAAGCTGGGCTGTCTGGAAGAGAACCATCCACCCTCAATTACACTGGATCAGGAGCCTTGAATTTCAGAAAATGACTTTTCAATCCCAAGAGTGATCTGCAATGTCTAATTTCTCCTTATCATATCAATACATTGTAAAGCAGAGAGGTGATGAGAATAAAGCAAATCATCAACTACATGTTAATAACGCCGTCTTGATGTGCAATCTGTACATGGCAAAATTCTCAGAAATAGTTTCAAAGGAAATGCAAGGCAATCAACAAGGAGGCACACATGTACTTCATTTCAAGCTTTTGACTGACAGGATTAAACAAGGTGCATGTATTAACAACATGCAGCCCTTAAGGTACGGTAATATTAAATTAACATTTAACTTAAATCTTGTATCTTAATTACCATGCTCCGATGTCTGTGACTCTATTTCATGTTCTTCAGACTCGTCAAATTTATCCACAGAAGCCTGAGACAGCTTCTTGTTGAGCTCAGCGATAACACTCTGTAGTTCTGTGATGTGTTGTTCACTGTGTTGAGCCTGCGAGGTCAATCGGTCTTCATAATCATGGATTAACTCCTTACGCTCCTGGGCAGCATGGGCAAGTGAAGCCTGCAGTTGATCTCTCTCCTCAGTCAACTGTTGAACTTTACCTGTGAGCTCTACAATTTCCGTTTTCAAAGAAGCCAATGCTGCTAGATGAAGCTGGAAACAAAAATATACATATCCTCTCAGTAAATTATAGTTCTGTAAGAGTTACTGCTCAGACAAGTATTTCAATTGGCACTTTTCCAACTTTGTGTGTGTAACTCCTTTGTGAATGCATTAACATAACAGTGTAGTGTTTGTAATGCAAAACACTTGCAATGCGAAAGATTTCATAGTAAAAATATGGCATTTTCAATTCCATAACTCCATTTGTTATTGCATCTGTTTTGTTCCCTTCAAATGTTTGTGGTTTGACCAAACAAAGGTTTCAACATGTGTTAACCAAACTTGAATTTTTTAAGTTTTTTTTTTTGCCATACAGTATTAAAAGTGCAAAATTTATAAACATGGCCCTGTTGCAGTCATATCGATAAATCATGCTGTGTGTGTTTATATGGTCTTAATCTTCAACAACTCACTGTTTTCACAAGCAGCCGCAAGCAGCCTACAACTAACATAAAGACATGATGTATGGACTGAGAAAAAAGAAATAGTTCAAGCTTGTGGTATTTGACACACTTGAAAACTAACAAAAAAGATCAAGAAACACAACTGAACATTTTAAACTTGCCCATGTAAATTTTTCCTTCTCATTATGTGTATTAGACATGGAATGCAAAACATGGTCAACAGAAATTCAAGAATTAAAACAATAAATAATACAAAGTATACATTTAATACTAGCCATGTTAAAAATACAAATAATAAGTCAACTCTTAAGTAATTCTCTACAAATATCAAGTTAACTTTGCATTAATTTTTAGTAAGCTAACTGTTCAACATGTTAATGTGATCCAGTATTGCTGTGAATGCTGGATAAGAAAATTGTTTTAACTTAGCTGCAAAATAACAAGTGTGGCAGGAAACCACAAGATTCTAGATAAAAAGATTTGACTTTGAACAATGAGATAAGACATTACGATAAGAGAACATGCTTCATCAACAAACTACACTTGCTATTAAGATCAATTACAAACTAGACACCCCTTGAAGAAAGAACAATTAAAGCCACGTGCCCTTCATTGATGTTATTATCAAATTGCTGGGTAAACCCAAAACTGGAATGATTGGATTGAATTGTTGTGTAAAAACTGGAACATGAAAACATGTTATCAAAGCTTGAAATCAATGAACACTCTAAATCTTAATAAAAAGATTATTTTGCAAGTTAAAGCTGTCACTCAGATTCAAACTTAACTTTGTTAATGTAGCATAACACTTTTCATGTCTTTGGATGACACCCAAGTGTGTTACTATTTTTATAAAAGCTCGCGCGCGGCCGATGATTGTGTAAAGTACATTCCTGTGGTGTTGTTTATATTTCTTTACACAACACAAAACGATTTTAATTTAATTTTAAATTTGGGTAAAAAAGGATTAAGATTGTGCTTAGCACACTTAGTCATATTATTTACATAAAAATGAGATTTTATGTTTTCTACACCTTTTGACCTTGCAGTTTATTGTACATAACAAACATACCAGTAATAATATACAACATGCAGCAATTCATGCCTGATAAGTATAAGGGGATATCAACAACCTCTTAATTTACTTTGTACATAATTATATCCATGTACCTTGGAAAAAGTTATTTTACATTTAATTAATTCTTTTTATTAATGACCAAACAACTTCAAAGAGGACAGCTGCAGCTAACAAACTAATGAGACAGAGATAGTCGTATAGGGCTAGTTAATTAACCTTTGCAGGTCGTGTGAAAATACAAAATTCCTAGTGCTATGGTTGGAAATTCATGGGTCGTCACAAACTGCGAGGAAGAGAGGCATGTGATCCATTCCGGTTAGCCTAAATACATGTTGCACTTCAATTACCGGTAGCCAAAATTTGCACTTCCGTTTAGCCTACTGTTAGGTTAGGTAGCTTGTGGTTAGCCTAATTTTATTTGAAGAAAGGATTTCTGCCTTGCGTGCCTTGATGCCTTGCTTTGCACGCTTGCACATTATTTTTAATTTGTAAGACTCGAAATTCACTTGCAGACAGTATGGTCAATACAGTGTTTTTAACTCTGCATTTTAGGTGTACTTGTTATTACCTAATAAGTTCATGATTACGCAGATAACACTAGCAAAAAAATACGATTTATGAATTCTATCTTATTGATAATAATTTTTGTAATAAAACATGAAACAGAAATATGGCAACCACAGAGCTTTTTTGTGCCAACAATTCAGACATTTTCTGCAGTTTTGGCAACATTTTGGCTACAGTTGGACAGCATCCATCACCACAACAATTGTTAAATATTAGCCAGTTCTATTTACTAAAATTGAATTACAATTCAGGTGTTAATTAATTAAATTAGAGCCAGTTCAGTCCATTTCCTCAAATTGAATTACAATTCAACTGTTTAAACTTTGGATGCAGATTAACAGTCTTGTACTAATAACTTAAAATAATTCCCCTGGCCCCAGAGGTTTTCTTTCTCCTATCATTTACTGAAAAAAAAGCTTGTGTCACCACACAGAAGGATCCACTGAGTAAATATTACACCACCGTGCTAATCTGAATGTAACCTTAGAATCCTGACCAAAATTCATAAATAATTTGAGACAACTAGACTAGAAAATAAAGAATGAATGATGTACTTATTAAAATAAATTCTACCATGAAATACAATGTATAATATGATAACATGATGTACAATAATATTTTGAGGACCACTCAATTAAATATGGACTTAACTGAATTTCTAATATACATGACTTGTATAGTTACATGCTTTTAGTCTAACTGAACTTAATCAACAGCCCTCAAGCAAATATGAAACAAGTGCATAAAGCCTACCCTTTGCAGCCTGAGAAGATAAACACTAACATGAGGCGAAAGAAAGTTGCAGTTGTTATTCACATGTGAGAAGTATTTCTTTGAGCCATCCACACAAACTCTATCTACTGTGTTACACCAAACGTTCTTTACGTGATGCCTTAAGTCTACATAACTACAACTCATTGTGTTCATTTGAGACCAGTGTGATCAACATACATGTACACTGTATCTACATGGCCAGTCTTCATGTGATTTGAACATGAGTACAATAGGGCAAAGTCTTGTGGACCTGCCCAGATCCGCCCCAAGAAGTGATCACAGATAACAGCAATTAACTACTTTATCTGTTGTCATAATGTTACTGTCAAAAAACATTAACTACATGACCACTGAGATTCCTAATACCTTTTACCACAGCTATTTAGAAATAAATCCAAATTAATTACACGAAAGAAGGAAAGAAAGAAAAATATATCTCATACATGTATCTGCCTTGTGAAATTAGAAATACAAGATTTTATTTTGTTTCATATCTTGAGCCATCAATATTTAGGCCTGCAGATGAAAAGAGCTGATGTTTATTAGCTTACATGCTCTGCTGCACAAAATATCTAAGGATCAAATGCGTTTTTTTAGTACTCAGTAAACCAATCAGAAGCTAAATAATTTATGATACAGTAGTCAAACTTGTCTTCTTATGCCAAATTAACAGCATGAAAGAGTTGATTTTAACCACGTCAAATTCACAAAAAATACTTTTAACACATAGACTTATAAATGTTCATAGACTTAAATAAATGAACATGTATACTAAATTTATTCACTAGAGCTCAAAATGTTAACAAAATGCGTGGCTCCAGAAACTGTCCATACTCCCCCACAACATTCTGTGGGTGTCTTAAACTCAATGTCCCTAGGTGATACCCCTGAAATATTTTCCATGAGATTTTTGGCATCATTTAAACTTGAGACACATGTTTCAGTCATCTCTTTGTTAAAAACCTTTCTGGGATCGAAGGATTGGATGCCATCTTGTTTTACATGAAATCGAGGCCATCTGTCCTGGCCAGCCAGCCAGCCAGCCAGAAAGTCCAATATGGCACCCAAACACTGAAATGAGACAGCATCAGGGATACCTGCACGACTGATTGTAAAACCCGCGGGACTGATTTCGGACAAATGACAGGATAAGTATGTGGTCTCCTTCGTCAAACGCAATAAAAAAGCAGCAACTTGACAGTGAATTCTGATATTGCCTTTGGGACATTTGTGAGCAGTATGTGTCAACAACCTATCAAATTATATTACAGAGCTGCAAATAACAGTTGGTCATAGGACATTGGCCGACCAAAATTTGCTCTTGTCCAACTAAATCCCAAGTGTGGTCGGACATGATGTCCAGACGATTTTTTAGGTAAATAATTTTACGGCAATGACGAATAAAAATCTGTCCGACCATGCACAATTTTGTTTTGTCCAACCAAGATGGTGTCTTAGCAGGACATATGTCCTTTCAAATGAAAAAAATATTTGCAGCCCTGTATTATATTGGTGTGTCAAAGTCAGAAATATCTGTCAAGGTCCCAGAAGTTTTATTGGCCTCCTGTCTCAATTGCTTTAAAACTGTAAAGATTGGTGCCATTTGCATTTTCCATCTGCAGTTTACTTGTCATAGCATGATTTATTTCACTTGTATATTATCACACTCTTTTGTATACCATTTCCGTCGATGTTGCAATTCGATAAATATTGTTTATCCAAAATTTAGAAAAGGAATAATAAAAAAAAAAGGCTACAAACATACAATGCCAGTTTGAAAATAGTCACAACATAGAAAAATGATAATTATCATGCACAACTCAAGTAGCTTACTGTTAAAATAAAGGTAAAGGCTATTCAGTTTTGAGGATAGTTTTTGCTTGACTGAAACATAAACATTTAGAGCTCAACCTCACATAACAGGAAATTTAAACCTTCAAGTCAAAGATATTTACATTTATTCTGTGACCTTCCCATCAACAAGAATCATATTTTTGTGGCAATATTTATGTTAGAATTCATTCTTGTGTTATCATTAATAATTTCTGTTTATGTGGTAACAATGCAATTGGATACATGGCCATGGAAACATGAGCAGATTCTGAAGGTTTGACAAAGAAATTTTAGACAAGAAAAATGCTATTAAATAATTAAAAACTCTTATTACCTTGATCTTGTGCATGTTTTAACTTGAATCAAGTCTGGGAACTTCTTCATCCTTCATGTTGTTCCCATGAATTAAAATTAGAGTTCTATCTCTTGAAAAAACGAGTTATTCAGGCACCAGACTTCATATGCCACTTAACCACTTGTCTAACCTTAGCACCAAGGTACAATGAATAAAATGAGATATTTTTGTCAATACAATAAACCTTGCTAGCCAATAGATTTTGTAAAGATTTTCTGTTTATTAAATCCATTCATCACTCCACTTTAGTGAAAGCAAAATAAATTTACTGTAAGCAAATTTGCATGAGTTAATGCCACTGACAGAACAAAAGATGTTTCTAACTTTGTTTTTCAGAAATCAAACATGATGAGTATAGAAAGCAAAAATAGTTCCAGTCAGCTGTTGTCTGTAATTAAAAAATTCATTTTGCCAAAGACTACTGTGACAAGCTAGGGCATAAGAAAATTAATAAATCATGTACACACTTTAAATTAGTGAACCCTTGAACACATCTGGTTTTAGAAAAAGATATCAGTTAGGGATAAAAATGAATTAAAGATAAGTGAATACCTCTGAAGCATGTTGAACTTCATATAACATGGTTTTTGTTATTTCAATTTTCAGAATAACTTATACGCAAAGTAAATCATACCAACAAAAAAAATAAATATTGATATTGATAGCATTAGGAATAAAGATGTTATGAAATTATAGTTTGAAAATTTACCCTTGGGTAAAATTGCTTTCTGCAATATACTAAATATTATTAACCACATACAATTTAAATGCAAAGCAGATTTAACCAGTTAGAAATAAAACTGAAGATTGAATTCTATTCCCCAAACATATTCAGCAGCTTAATAACTGATGAAAAATGTACAATATTATCATGTCTATCGAGATGGTTTGATTAAAATTTGAAATATTTACATGGGATATCTTCAAAGTGTAAAAGGATAAACAAACAATTAACAGGATGAAAATAAAAGAGTAAATTAAAGAAGATCTATCAAAACATGATTGAGATCTGAAACTGACTATAATGAAACACAAAGCAAGAAAAATAAAAAATAACATTGTAAAAACCTGTACAAAGTATACACCAAATACGAACATAATTCTTCCAAACAACTTTTCCCTTTCAATCGCATTCATTCTCAAGCTCAAAACATAAAATCTCATTAGCAACTGCCATAAATTTCTTTATTGCTAGTTAGGGGAATTTTAAAGCCCATTCAATGGGTTATTCCAGAAAAAATCCACACACCTCCGACGGATGGGGTCATTTTTTAACCCCCCCCCCCGTCTCACCTGGATTTCCTGAAGCACAAGACCCCCCCCCTCCTGTCTGGATTTCCAAGACCAAAGACCCCCCCCCCTCCCGCCTGGATTTCCGCAAAAAAATATTATGCTTATATTTAATTAAATTTTAATAGAAAATATGCACAATCACATCTAGAAGATGTTCTTGTTTAATTTCTAAAGCATCAGCTAATATTAAGCTAAGAATTCTATCGCGCGGAACTAAAAGAAGAAAGGAGCAAGGAGGGCGAAGAAAAGAAGAAAGGATCTGAGGGCGCTGAAGTGTCACCGAACTAAACGTTCGAAGCGCTTGAATTATCGGTTGAAACGACCCCTGCAGAAGACTTTTTGAAGTTCAACCCCCCTTCCGCCTGGATTTCCAGAGCCTTTTACCCCCCCCCCCCTTCTGTGAGAATTTCCAGAATCCCATCAGTTGGGGGGAGGGGGGGGGGTGGATTTTTTCTGGAACAACCCAATGACAATATCTCCTTTCTCATCTGTCTACTCATAAGAAAACGAAAACAAATTACCTTGTATCACATGACAAAGTTCACGCTTTTGTTTATTACTGGTTGTAAGATGTATACGATACAGGAAACCCCGAAAGCAAACCTTAACGCTCGAACCAGCTCTTGGAACACACGTAGCCAAGAACACGAAACCAATTGCTCAAAATCTTTCGACGTATTACTAACAACTGCTTCAAATATCACTTAACACAACCAAAGCAGAGAAACCACTCGAACAAATCTGTGAACACGCGTAAGCCAAAACTCGGAGTAATCAACATGTGACAGATGCCAAAATACCGTTCTAACCCAAGATAGGGATTTTCATTTACCGCTACCCTCTGTTACTGTGACGTCATAATACCCATAACTCCTTCAAGCATTTTCTGCTTTTACGTCATCATTACCCAGAGATCCCTTGCAGCAAAATGTCATCGATATCATTACCCAGAGATTCCTTGCGGCCTTGTTCGAGCAAATCGAGATTTTTTCTGGTATACATACTGTATATTCTGACTGTAAGTACATTCTCTCTATATATGCGCAAGCTACAATGAATGCCTCCTCAGAGAGACGAAAGCCCTGCGGGGGCAAATTATAAGACATCTAACAACACTGACTGAGGACATTAAATCTGACCCATTCACTGAATCAAAAGTGCGGTGGGTAAATAAAAGAGGGGGCTGGCACTTCAGCTATGTGACTAATTATGATGTATCATTCTTATCACAATTGAACCAAACATCAAATTAAATAAGGGTAAAATAGGAACCGCATGTCGCTTTTAAAGCTATATATTTTATTAGAAATCTATTAATTTGCCTGTATAGTCATTAGTAAAATCGAGAAGAAAATCTATATTTAGAAAAAAAAATAGACAATTGTATATGCATGCTTCCTTTTAAGTGATATTGCCTTTTAGCTCTAAACACTACGCATGTACTTTATATTAGACCATTTAAAGGTATCATTTACAACTAAATTTGTGTGTCGTTTTTGCATTAGACACGCAAACATGTAACTCTTTTCAGAACAACCAAAAACTAACGGGGAAAGTTTTACTTATTTTCTTGTTGTGGAATTTTACACATCAATATTTAATGCACGAGAGGTCAAATTATATTCTGTCACAAGTGATATAGACTGAAAATAATGACAGAATATTATTTATGTTGACATGGCAAAAGAAGCGATAAGACTTGAGAACGCATCAAATAGATCACTGAGGGGGCACATAATATAGAGTTGTCGCATTTTCATATCATTCAAACAGTTAAGCCTACTGCGAAAGGCTTTAACAATTTTATACTGACAAAGGCATTGCCCAAAATTAATTACAGCTTATTGTGCTAGAAGATACAAATTGCTGCGGGCAAACATTAGCGATTAGCCTAAAGATAGCTGCGGTAATTTCACGAAATCTCTTTGTTTCAGCTCAGCTCTAACTGTGATAACCAGACTTTCGGTCAATTATCTACAAAGCGTTCGTAGTCAAAGATTTAATCACCAACATATTAAAACTTGAAATTGACTTCTTGTCGTTTCCTAGAATCAATAATGAACCATCGTAACTTTGATGGTTTCCCTAAAAAATACAGGTTGAAAATACAGAGCCTGGGTTCCTTCCGAACAGTTAGCATTTGTTTATTAGTTTATACTCAACTTTTGTGTATACAAGATTGAAAGTAAAGCTTTATAATTGTGGTTCAGAAAGAGATGGTTTTCAAAGAAGCTATAGTTACAACTTCGTTAAGAGCTTACGTTTAATTCTTCGCTAATATAATGGATGATGAAGTTAATTTTGCGCATTCGTTCGCGACTACGCGTCATTATTGGCTAGGAATAATTTATTGAACACAAATATGTACAACTAACTCTTCAGGACAAATTTAGCTGTTTTAGTCCTCTAAATCAATTGACTTGCTACCCGAAGCCAGATAAAAACATCGCCAGTGAAATCGACAATGCAATCAGCAAAAAACACGAAAGACTTAATTGGGCATTCCACAAAACCATCATTAGTTCCAACATGGTGTAATTTCCATTTAAAAGAAAGCAAATCACTCTCGCAGTTTGCTAATTGTTTGCATTTTCAATGTCAAAAAGATCCACAGATGTTGAAAGATTTCACCCTCAATGAATCTTACGAGTTATTACTTTGGTGGAAAACCGGCGAAGACGGCAAACAAGTGAATTTGTGAAGCACGATGTGCTATGTAACTTATATCCCACTCAAAACGCGAATTTAAAATGTGTTTGCATTCACATACTAATTTTTCAATCTTCTAACCTTCATTTATACAGTAAAATATTACAACTCAAACAACATATAGAAAGCAGTCGCTCGTAATCCCTAGGGAAGCTTTGTAATTTGTAATTTCGGTAGTTTCGCCGGAAATGATCAGCGAAGTTTACGCGCACCCATGCGATATAAATATTCACACCCGCAAAATCAAAGCACTAAAAACGTCGAAACCTTTCAGTCTAAACTGCAGATGATAACGAATAAAAACACTTAACATTCAACTCACCGTATTCGCTAATTCCAAGAAGTTACTTGAACGAGACTGCCCTTTTGAATTCGCCACAGACATGATCTGTTGTAGAGTCGGATCACCGTTCAAATCGTGGGCACCGCTATCAATTTCCCAACTTTCTTTCCCGCTCGACTTGTCGTTCAACTTCTTGGCGCTCATATCGTCGTTTGAGTTATTTGCCGTCACTTTTGATTTCTCATGTCCTCTTATAACTTGCTGTCGTAGATGTTCTAGTGAAGCGAGTCCATCGTGGTTTTCAGAACCCAATTGAGCGATAATGTCTCGAACGCTGTTGTCCTCGAGTCCAAGTTGCTTACATGTTAACGACACATCAGGGCTGCGAACAATTCACAACAGACACAACATCAAGATAAATAAACCCCCGGTAAGCCTGTGAAAGGGACCCAGTAAGAGCGGTAAAATGATTAAACAAAATCTACTGTGACAAGTATAAAGGACAATGTTGAGCTGTTTGTACTTATGTCGCTTTATGTCACGTAAACCCAAAATGCACTGACCCGAAACCCGACCGCACTAATACGGGTTGGATGCGTGATTAACCTCCTATTTTACAAGAATCTAAAGATTTTAAATCCTCCAGACATAACGGCATACCTCTCAAGAAAGCCAGTGACCCGTTCATCACTTGTGTTTAGAATTTTACGAATGCTATCCTCCAAACTTTCACTCGACGTTCGCCTCGAACTCTCAGACGATACCGACAAACCATTTTCATTGTCGCTCATAATATGCGGGCGAGTTTTCCGTTTTCTGTCAACGTTAAACTCTTCTTTGAATCTCTCGTAAACTCTGGGAAAAATTTAACGACTTTAAGGTCGACTATTCATACAGAAATATAGAAAATAGAGCGAGAAAGATCACATAAATTTCTGATGGTATAAAATAATGTTCTGAATGGCGGGATATCGGAAGCTGATTGGTTGCCTAGCTTGCGATAGGTTCGGATTTCATTGCTTTCCGGGGAGGACACAGGTCGTTTATCAAATGAATTTCCGTTTTCGGCGTGGAAAACAGCAATGGAAAACTTAAAAGCCGTCGATATCTTAATAATTCTGATCACTTAATTTTATATCCAAAGTTTGTGTAAAAGAGGGACATCCTTTTTTTTTAAAATAGAGCCCTGAGCAAAAGATCTACTCACCCTACCCTAGACGACAATGTTTTTAAAAGTGCCTATTGCTTGCGCACAGGAAACCAGGGTATTTCCTTTCATTCAATACATTGTATTTTGTCTTTTATGAATGGAATCAGGTGGTTCCTTTCAAATTATTTTCCTTTATCATTAAAATTGAAGTAATTCAAGCATGCTACCCGCACTTCATGGAAAATAAACAAGATTAAAGGCAAGGGCAAAATCAAGTTTATTTGCAGTTTTGGAAACAGACAAATCGCAAAGATATACCGGTATTTAGCATTTTTCCGAGGAATTAACGCATTAATTGAATTAATGTTTTAATGTTTTGTTAGTTTTTCATCTTTAACACAGAGAAGTGAGAAAAGCTAAACAATTTTGTATTAATCGGCGGAGGTCTAGTTCAGTTAGTGTTTGTTTTCTTTTTTCAAAGGAAACAGAATTGAAAATAATATTGGACGATAAACTTCATGTCTTCGCGTGTAAATCAACAGGTTATCATCTTCTACAAAAACACTCTTGAATGTAACCGTTTTATGACATTTTCGACCTAATTGATTAGCTTAATAAATGAGATATTTTGTTTCTTTGCATAGAATGATTTGGACACTCAGATTTGGAACAATTTGTGCTGGCCGCTGGAACCGTTTAGCTTAGTACACAGCAAATGTAATATTAGTAAGGCAATGCTCTTATCTTATATTTTGTTTATTTCTTTGCATTGAGCTTTTCCGCTCGTCGAGTCTACAGGAACTATTTTTAACTTGTCTAGTTCCGAAAAGAAGTGTGTGGAAAGGTTATTTCACTTATCTTTGAGGCGGGGGTAGGGGGGAAGTACACAATACACGAAGGAGGTGTAAATTTTGTTGGAGCCGCTAAAGATTATCAATTATCAGAATTTCCCTCTCATTTGAAACGAAACGAAGATTCTTGCACGTTAGGCTGTGAAATTTGATTTGTTTCTAGAAATAAGAGATCGGCTTCCCACGAGACTGGAAACATCTAGAAGACGAATTTAAAGTATCACTACAGGGTTCAGAAAGTTCAAAATTAAAATCTAGTCTGGCTACGCACGTTTTCATTGGTGAATAGCTACTGCCTATTGTCTCATATAAAATACAACTCATGTCGTACTCCGGCACTTCATGAAAGAAATTCCGGCCACACTTTATATGGTTTATCGGCGTAATAAAACATTTGGAATGCTGGCGAAACACTCGTAAAGCTTGCCTTAAATAAATCTTTACAAATTCTGCTCGCGTTCTGAGCTGAAACTTCCTTGCCTCCTTCTATGTTTAGCCATACGCTCGAATACGCTTATTGAAGAGCAATAGACTGCATCAACGAGTGCCCTCTATAGCCTCTAGAACGTAGCCGATTAACGTGCGATCTTCTGCGATTAGCTGAAAGAAAATACGAGTTTTATTGCAGCAAAAAGGCAGGGTCCCGCACACTGTTTATTTTCTAACCTGAAGCTCCACATCATTATTTTCTATAATACTGAAAGGCGGCAAATCTGTTTCTTGGTATCAGTAATTCACATCTAATACAATGTTTGCACATGTGTGAAGATCAGCTTAGTTCATGCGAAGTACGTTGCATAATTAATAAAACACAAAGCCTAGCTTCGAGAGCAACATAGCATGTGGCTAACACCTTTTTAGTAATTTATTCAAAGCTTTCAAACTCTAACTCGATCACTAGACAGACATCAGAAGTCAGCTGCCCAGTTTCGATACCACAATGTTTGCCCGCCTCGCGTGTTTCGATTTATGGACACATTCATCCCAGTGGACACGAAGCTGGTGCACAAACGTCCAAGCTGTTGTTTTCCCGAGTCCTGAGTTCTACAGGTTTATTGCCTGATTAATGATGTTTTAGGGACAGACCATTATTTTCTTGGAGGGGATGAAAAATTTTCCTCTGCAAACTTTTTTCTAGTTTATGCACCTCTGCAAACATTTTTTTTTTTCGAAATTCTTACTATTTTTTGTTATACATTTTGTTTTTGCAAACAATTTATTTTGTCTTTCCAGGCCCTGCATACAATTTTTTTCAATATTTTTCATCCCCCCCCCCCCCTCCAAAAAATAATGGTCCGTCCCTTAAAGCGTCACGCAGACGCCTCACGCCCAGACTCCCTTGGGCCGAGAATTCAGCGCCGACAAACCAAGCGCGAACCAAAGAATCTGGTGTGTGGATATACAGTTTTATATGTTAAATTATCTTCACTTATTTGGCACAAATCTAAAGCTTAACTTTCCAGGAAGAATTTTAGAGCATTCCACGAATTTTCGACACGTTTTAAGTCCGGCAGGACTGCGGGGCGTGCGGGCTGTTTAGGCGGAAACACAAACGCACGTCTTCAAGGTATACGAACTTATTTCATCACTGTTAGGAGTTTAGAATGGTCCAAAGAAAACGATGATTATCGGCAAATTTTAGCCGAGTTAAAATAAAAGATTTTGAGTTCAAGTAAGAATGCAAGCGACGTCACAACTGTCAGTAAACACGGACACCAACGGATCAACCAATCAGAACTCAGTATTTTTGGACCCTAAACAATGCAACTGGTTTCTCATAGTAAGTATCCTACGAATATATATTGATTGCTCACAATCTTGTTGCTCAACATTTATGATGAAACAGCAAAATTATCGAAATAAAACAAAAAATGCTGTTCGGGTGTTACTGTTAGTAGTAAAGGATACAGATAGGCGGGAAATGAAACGATTCTCGCACAGAAATGAATTTTGGAGGTGGTTAATCACGCAATATATGAGAAAATACACAGTCATTTTTGTTCTGCCATTTTACAACCCGTACTGTTGTAGAAAGCTATTAACACAAAGGTGACGGTGATTTCAGTTATTCGTAGTTTTCCTTCAAATACGACTGCGATTGGGATAGAGCGCACGAAGGAAAGCGAGTGAAAAATGTTATAAGTGACTAAACATACCTTGCCCGCCGTGGCTTATGTGGATCTGTCCTACCAGATGCACAGGAAAATGTCGATTTCAGCCTGGCTACCACTTGCCCTACTCTTGAACCCATGCCTTGCTTTTGTGTTGTACTTATCCGTTGTAGAAACTTCACAGATACATCACAACACCTTTGAAGCCAGCGCGATCATTTCGTCAAAATCTTTCCCTATTCTCAGTCCATTCAAGTCTGGTCATTATAAGCTATAGCCGTGGTATATAATCGGGTCTGTAATACGGTGAATACCGGCTTGCGTGCTGTGTAAAGTAGAGAGTTATTTTCAAAAGTGATTGATCCTCTCAAACGGAGATATGTACATCATTGCGAGCCAAATACCTCAAAAATAAATTGGATTTTTTAAAAGATTTATCTGCGGGAGGTTAACTAAGTCACGTTCGATTCCATGTTTTCAGAATGCTCAAACGAAAGGGATGAGTTAATCTGTAGGAATTTAAGCCGATGCGCTAAAAGTTTTAGTGGCTCAGGATCTCCTGTAAGTGAGTATCTCGAGAGTATTTTTCAACTACCATTTTAGGTGTTCTTTTTGAAAACTATTAAACTTAACTCTCTCGTGATCGAACACTCCCGCCATCTAACTCAACAGTCTGTTCTTGAGTTTCTACTTCGGTTCAGGTGTGGACGGTTTAAGATTTTTCCGTCTTTAGCACTCTTAGAGGATTATCCAAAAATCGCTCTTGATAAAGAAATACCGTAACCGATTATTGCGGGATTTAATCCCCATAACAATAAAATTTCTGGAAACGATTATTTTGCCAAGAAACATTATATAGGAGTTAACATGGTTTCAGCAAACAACATCATGGCCAAACTTTGGGAACTTTTTGCTTGATTTTCAAAACGTAACGTTTGATTCAAAAAGCACAGTACAGACTCCGGACGCAAATATTTTACATGGAAAGTAACAAATAAATCAGCTTATTAGCTTATCCTTCCAGGCATTCTGCTTACTAAGCTCTACACAATACTACATGTTTGGCTTAACTTTATATATCCGGATTTTGAGAAGAAATTACGCGTGTCCTGTCGATTAGAATAAAAATAGGCGAATGGCTGATTGTGTCCTTTTATTCGATTTTTATAAATAGCGTTTTTCGCAGCATGATAGCGCGCGTGAAACCCACAAACACGGCTGCGTCTCGAGCGTGTCCGCAAACCTTAAGAACCTTCCACGAAAAACGTCAATAGTTTTTATATGGCTTGGTTATCAAGAGAGAAAAAAAATTCTTAGTTTGTCCTGAATCTTGAACTTTCTTATTTGTTTTAAGTTTGCGTGGGGGTGTGAATGTTTTACTAGAATCTTCCTACACATCCTTCCCGTTGGTTTTTACGATTTCCGCACTTCTCGATTCTCAGTTTATAAACTGTCAGGGTAAAGCAAGAAACTGAATAACCAAGTTAAACAGTGCGAAGTAAAATTAACGAGGCAAAGAAATTAGTGTTTTGTTAAACTGAAGCGAAGAATCAGCATAGTTCGAAACCATGGTTCGGCCCATGCTGGCTTTGTGTGGACAAACGCGTGATATGATTTAACGGGCGATCAATATAGCTGTTGTACAAAGCTATTTAAATTTCTGTCCACGAGCGTTAGGAACACTCATAAAGTACTAGAGCTTGCGTAACGACAGATTTCCGCGACACGCGAACAAACAGGATGGGCGTTGCCTGGATCGGCTATCATCGCACTTCCCACATGGACAGGGCACAATACAAGTGAAAGCCCGTCTGAAGAAAACACAAGGGTACTTAATAATGCGCAGGTTAGTATATACACACGGATGGATGAATATATTATAAAAAGTACTTAGGTACGTGTGGTAATAGGAAATATAAACTTCACGCGCTGATTGGTAGAAAGCCATGCTTTTATTCAAACAAGAAGACATTTTAAAAAACTATGGGTTGTTTTCTGAAGGAAATAGAAAACAGTTCATACGTGTTTCTTTTGGGAATACTCGCAAATCTTAAAGAAAATTTAAAACAGCTACGGATTATTTGAAATCAGTGCCGGATGCAAATGAAAGATGTGAATAAACACAAAAATTGTCTTCTCTATTTTTGGCCCGCCATCAACCGGCGAGAGGAGGAATGATAATCCAAAAGAGGGGACATGACCACAAAACTGGTCAATCGTGATTCTATTCAAGCTAAAAGGGAAAAACGTTCAAAAACACAATGGGTATAATTTTTATTCGTACACGTACATGATTTGCTGTTTTGTAGGAAAAAAAATCCTCGACTCGGCTTGGACTTTCACTTGGCTGCTATTACAGCGTATTGTGGCGGTCAAGCCTGAAAAAAGATGAACATGCTTTTTGCAATAAAAAAGGACAAACACCTAATGCAATAAGGTTGTCATAGAAAAAAAGGAAAAAGGAAAATTGGAATTAATTAAGCACATGCATGAAATATATTCATACAAATGGCCTCAAAATACGTATGAATCAATTTATCTTGTTACAGCATAAAAATGTAGACTAAGGGCTGATTCGCCATGACATTTTTTTCAAGACATCTTGAAGAGAACAAAAGGTGAAGTTATTAGTGCAATAGCTTTGCACATGTTTCTGGCATCCCTGCACATTTCTCAGCACGGCCGTCTTGGGCAAACATCAAATATATGCAGTGCCACGCGGTAAAAAAAAATTCAAAAACAATTCGCATTTAAAGTACGCGTGTTCTCGTGCAGTGGAATAATTTTTCTTTTCTCATTCTTACATTCGGCAAGCACTTCTCTTTTAGAGACTGGTCAATAGGGGGTGGGCCGGAGCAGAAACGGGGGTGGGTCCCTAGATGTCTTTTGATGATAGCATCAGTTTTGTTTCTCTCTCTTCAGCCTTTGTAGATTCACTCTGCGCTTTATTAGGGACCATTCATTTTTTGGAAGGGGGGGGGGGGGAGGGCCGGAGGAATCCCTGTGTGTATTCGGTTGAAACTTTTTGGCCCTCCCCCTGTAGTAGAGTTAAAAAGGAAGGCCCTCCCCTAAAGTGCAATATTAAATTTTGCGACCCCCCCCCACACACACACACACACACACACACAAACACACATGCACCTCAAAAAAGAATTCACATCAAACCTCCCATTCTGTCCCAAACCTGCTTTAACATCATCCCATGGAGCTCTGACAGCATACGTACTGAAGGAATCCCACTTCTGGGTCAGAGGGAAAAAGGGGCTTTAGCAATACGCAAGACCAAAGAAGCAACTGGGCCAGCAGAAACTGGTTTAAAGCAAGATAAAAAGTTCCCAACCTTCCTAAAGTTAACTGATAAAGCCCTTGGCCCCAAACCATGAAAAAATTCCCTTGGTTATAGATTCCACATCCAAAAGGTGAACGTACCGAAGCATACATGAAACTTTTACCAAAATTTAACAAGGCTGTTTTCCCATTTTGTTTTTTTGTTAAAGCATTTCGAAAGCTTTTCATGGCAGAAAGAAGCAGACAATACGAGACTACAATAAAGGTGAGATTAATACAGAAGCAGCTTGACTTTGCTAGAGGGGACAATTTGGCTGCTTGTGGAAAGTATTTAGACGCTTCATATCTTCCAAAGCCTGGTGATGTAAGGGTTTTATCAGAGAATATTGCAAAGTTAATTAAACTTAAGGATGATGTTAACAAGCTCAAAGAATGATGAACTACGAGACTTTGACGAAAGTCTGTTTGATAAAGCTGGTAGAGAACTCTGCCCTGGGAAGTCAATTCATCATGACTTTGATGTACATGTAGCTACAATTTAAAAATTAAACACCATGTCAAGCTTCATTTATTACTAGTCTCAGTGAAAGGGATCAAGAGGTAAAGAACACATTCAAGGGTCTAGCTTTAAAAGCTGGTACATCAAAATCCAGAAAGCGTAAGCAAAATGACAGGAAAGCAAGAAGTAAGGATATCAGATTAGAAAATTGTAGGAAGGCAGTTTTTCAAAACAAATGCACCGGATGTTGGCACAGAAGAGGTTATGGGCCTTACAAAGAAGGCAGATAAGAGAGATCTGATCATTGAGGAATTAGAGGGATTAGCAAATAGAGAGGTAAAGATTTTGTCAGACATCCTGGAATCAGAGGATCATTTTATAACAGATGAGGCCGTAGAAAGTTCATTCTAGATTACTTACCTGTCAGAGAAGATGTTGAAAGTGATCAGAGTTCTGATAGTGAAGATGATAGGGATGGCTGTGGCAGAGCCATTCCTATACAGTTATAGTTAGTTACCAGTTGTGATTTATAGATAACTATATATCAAGGGTCTAGCTTGATGCTTATTGTTCGTTTGATTCTTCCAGTTTATATTGGACAGTATTTTTTAATTTTAATTTGTACACTACTTGTAACTGGTGTAGATTTATTGCTTATGCAACAATAGAACTGTTTTATAACAGTGTTGTTATTTTGTTGAAAGAACATATTTAATAATCAAAGAAAATTATTAAGAACAACTTTTGTAAGTACTTTATAACATATAAACATGTTTTACTTTGGTCTTTCAAGTTTGTTAATATTTATTGAAAATAAAAGATTTTGATCTGGATTAAAATGGAGTGTTTTTCTACACGACCCCCCTTTTCAAAAACGAAAATAACGAAAATAAGCTCTCACCAGTTAACTATTTTCTCAAACACTTTGCAAATATGAATGATAGACAGTAGTTGAAGACAGTTTCTGTTATCAATTTCTGTTTAAAATATGAACTCTTCAATAATTGTTTATGAATAAATGTTACGAACTGTTTCAGTTTTCGCATATGTTTATGTTTTAATTTTCCCATGAAATTAACACACAAATATGTGGACAACGTGAAAAAGACTAGTATAAGAAGTGAGAAATTTTTCCTTCTTTGGTGTGCTAAGAAAAAGAAAAAGACGTATACGGAACCGCAGTGTCCATCAGGGAAAATTAGGGTGGTGTATGTAGAGAATCACACTTTAAAAGCTGATATCAAATCAAAAACCTCCAACCCCTTACAGAATAATGAATTTTTTTTAGAAAAGGGGGTGGGTCGTGTAATTTTCAACCCCCTATCAGGGGTGGGTCAGTCGAACCTTTCCATACGGACAGTTCAACTGGTCAGAAAGTGACAAAAATTCATATAAACTCTACCTCTGTAATAAGGACACCTTTTATTTGGTGTATGTAATAAAGAGGTTCGACTGTATGTATGCAATGCCAAACAAAAAAGTCAAACAACAATTTCTCTACAAACCCTAGGAACTTTTATTAATTCTATTTTTTGTTTTAGTTGAATGTTCAAAACTAAAGACAATAATATAAAAAAAAATAATAACTACTGTATGGAAAAATTTTCTGATTTTAAAGACTGGTTGATGAGTCGTACATTGTCTTGACATAAAAATAGCTATAAAAATACTTCCATTTGTTTATATCATGATTATCTTTACTTTTACTATATAATATTTCTATGATCTATTGATTTAAAATTACCGTAGCTGACAAATGATTAGTAAACAAAATGCCATTTGCCATCTAAAGGATTTTAAAAAAGACTATGGATAAACTATTTTATACCATGCCATAGAAAATACAGCCATAGATAGCGTCGGTTTCTCCCCCTTCCTCGTCTCGTTTTTTGCGTTTTTTTTTTTTTATAAATTATTTTGTGTTTTATTTTTTTTTTTTTTACCCGTTTCTAAATGAATATATCGCTACAACAGTTGTAACATATGCACTGGTGCAACAGTTTGAGGATTTGTCAGATTTTTTAGTGTAAAAGGAGACCAAATCAAAAAAAGTTTGCTCTAACGTAAACCTATAATAATTTCCCATGCTAATTCTACTTTATTAAGACATATAAAAACGGAAACTACTGTGAAATCTCGCTCATCTGTTTACCAAAAGTCTAGCTGTACTAGAGGATTTAAGAATTATACTTCTGTCCTGTGTTGACGCCGACACATTCAATTAAATGACCCACACTTGTGTTTTTGGCGCTAGGAACAAACAATGCTTAGGACTGGAGAAAATATTCTGGAAGCCACTCGACATCTTTAGAATTCACAGTGCAGATACTACACTAGCTAGAGCTCACAGTATCGTCAACTCAGTACATATCGCATAAATGATTGTGTTACTAACGACGGATGAAGCACGATCTGTTGAAGTGCACACTCACAAGATGTTGGATACACTCGTAGAAACGTTTTACGAAATTATGCGCTAGATTAAAAGTTCGTATAACTGAAGTACAGCGGTTTTCTGACTACCTCTTACAACTGTTCGTGAGTATTCACGGAACCAATCAAAACAATCCACGTATTGTCGCGGCTTTTCCGTTCGCGCGTGACACAAACGTAGGCCTGCCTGTGGGTAGACTGCAAAACAGTCGTATTTTTTGTGTGAACGCGCGCGGCCTTCGAACGAAAGATCTGGAGCGCCCGCAGGCTCGTGACGATCCACACTTTTATCGCTTCGTGCTTTCGAGAGACGACTCAAGAAAAAAACCCCGACTGTTTTGCAGTCTAGCCTGTGGGCTATTAAAAGTGTGAAGCGAAAAAAGAAAGTCTGCATACGAAGCCAAGGTTAAGTGCCTCTATTTTCGGAACAGCTAATCCACTCATGATTTCCTGAAAAGACAAAGCCGGAAGTCTCCCTTACCGCGCTCAATTCTCTTCCCAATCTAGAGGCGCATGATTGGTTGATACCTGCGCGCGAAAATTCAAAACCAACTATAATAATACTGCTCCCGTAAATACTCGCGTCTGATTGATTGACGTCAAAACAATTTATCCCAAATTGTATCGCTAGCTGAACAATTGAAAATTAATTGTATCGCTCAGAGTTTCGCGCCAAAAATCGCGGCTACGCCACAATCACGAGTCGTTTCCAGTCTGCTTCAGTCGCGGCTTTCTTTCTGAGAAATAGTCAAAGATCGATCTAAAAGCGATGAACGTTGACGGCCCTAATACCCCAATAACACAAAAATTTGTTGAATTTAGAAGCTCGTATTTACGGTAGCATTATTATTAAAAGAAAATCCGTCTTTTTTCTCGAAACAATTAGGGATTAATTGTACTTGTGAGCGGATCGGACTTTTTCTAATTTTTACTCGTGGAATAACTAAAAAGTCCGATCTGTTCACTCGTACAATTAATCCCTAATTGTTTCTCGAACAGACCGTTATCCTATACAAACCGGATAGAGGACTACGCGGATTTGGTAATTTTCGGGTACAGTGTCACAAATCTTTCCAGCCGGGAAAATAATTGCGCGCGCGAAGAGATCGATGGTGCCTGTTTACTAAGGTTATAAAAGATAAAACAACTAAGCACAAACTGATTTTACTAAAACTGCTTAGTTTCCTAAGCTCCTACAGCAGTTCCAAGCCATGTTGTGATGGTTTCTTCATATTTCTTGAGCCAGTCGACGTTAGCCTGTGTACGCTCGATGGCCTGTTTACGAGCATTCTCGCTTGTTCCGGCTTCAGAACGGTCAAAGAATGCCTTCATCTGCAAAACAAGTGAGATGATTATTGATAGAAATCAGCATTGCAACTTTCCTTGTAACTTTCTTTTATCATCTATAAATATTTCCCATTCACAATTTTTGTTGGCGAAGCGATGTTACCTAAAATAGCTGTCTGTATTTTATTTAATTTTAAGATTCATGCGGAAAACTCCAAAACTATAAATAAACCGTTCACAGACAGACCACACCAAACCAATCGAATGATTCTCCGGCTTTTCTTCTACACTTCCCGCAACTATTTTTTTCTCACAGGTTCTGATCGGTTCTGTGCTTCCAGTTTGACAATCGTTTAGGGAAAAGGAGAATTCTCTCGTCTGCTAAGTTTTATTTCAAAGACTGTTCAACATTAAGTAGGAGTCATTACCTTGCTTTTCCATCAAATTAAACTGAATATAATTGTCTTCAATCAACAAAAAACAAAACAACAGCTTTATTTAAACACGGTAAAAAAGTTTAAAGCTGAAAGCTTGTGGGGCCGTGTACAAATTAAAAATTTAAAAAGACATATAAAAAGACATCCTAATATTGAGAAGATAAAAAAAATTCACTATTATAATAACAATTTAAAAATTCAATAAAATTTAAAAACATCATCGTTCAGTCTGACAGTCTGCGTGGATAACGCCTCGAAGCGTTACTAATGCCTCACTTTTTACTCAGTTGACGGCAGAAAAAATGCCGCAAACCGCGCTGGTCACACGATTTTCCCGCCAAATCGCTATGTAAGAAATAACATAAACCCAAACCTGCTCCAAATCAGCCTCGGTACTGAACTGAGTCACACTATTGGTAAGGCTTGTTAAACGGAAGGTACTGGTACTGAACCTGTCACAACAACATAGATGTGTCTACGTAAGATTACGTAACGCTATACTGAGTTTATTGGCATCCTTGGAAATCGTTCTTTAGCTCGTCTCACAACACTATTGGTAGTGTTTAATAGGATGGGTTGGGGTGTTTAGGCAATTTCTTATGAGTAAGAGTTTTTTTCAGCATTGCTATTTGCAAGAACTTTTTTTTACCAACATAACCCTATGCAAGCCTTCCTTGCACCATCCATGTTTACCAGGTGGGGCTTAGCTTGCTTGAATTTTTTTCCCGGTTAATATGTGCACGATTTCCCCTACCTTCCTTGTGTAGTTATTTTTTTTTTGGTAATTACGGACACTCCTCCCTCCTTTAAAATTAAACAGCCCGTCCCTAATATAAGGGTAATGCACGCTACGTTTGGCTCCAGTGAGCTTTTGAGACGGTTAGAGCTATAAAGTCTGCGCTCGAGCCTAGAAGCCCCTCTCGCCGGCGCTTTGTTTTCGGTTTCCGAGCCATCAAACGACTAGAAGTATTTCTACTCCTCCCCGGATGCGATACTTGTCCATCGTAGGGTTACCCCCCCCCCCCCCCCCAGCAGTAAATTCGCCGGTACCCATCTTTACACCTGGATGGAGAGAGGTACTGTGAGAGGAAAGTGTGTTGCCTAACAACACACTGACCACAGGGCCGAGTATATAACAAAAACAGCTTCCTTACTTCAATCGACACTTACATGTCAAACAAAGCCTTCCAATTATTTTGAACGAACGTCCATGCCAGGTATTTTCCCACAGGGTTGGAAGCTACGTAACTGATAACACTGGTTGCGTCCTGGGACCGAATCTTGGAAGAGTCCAGGGTGTACCCCAAATACCTAATGAAATCAAATACAAAATTTTCATGAACAATTTATAACACGACAACCACTGCTAAGTAGGCTCTTACCGATAGTGCTAGCACTTTTCTGGCATTATTTGGTTTTGCGAGCATTTTTTTTACATTTATCCCAAAAAGCACTGCTAGATTATTTTGGAATTTCGATGACTATTTGTATAATTTTGTGTTAAAAAGCACAATCTGACTTTATTTATGGCGTCCAAAGATGCATTATGCCCTCATTTTATTCAAAGTAGCCGAGGAGGCCTGGGGAATAGGTTTGATGAGGTTTGATACGTCAGTGGTGCCTTCAGAAACCCATCCATCACACTCGTTCCAAGATGACGTCATCCACGTTCACGAGGAAAAGAACAGCGGGAAGCTCGAGAGCGTACCTACATCAATGATCGTTACATTTTAGAGTTGAAAAATGTAACTGAAATCTAAAATGTATACAAGGCTGCGCCAAGAAAATGGGCCCGGGCCCTACATCAAAATTTAGGAGCCCAATGTTAGGAGCCAGCAAAGTTGCGGAAAATCTGAGGTGAGGTGGGGGTGGGGGCGGATAGAGGAAGGCGGAACCTCCCCAACTTGCTAATCCGATCCCGGGCCCATACCCAATGTCCCAGGGGGTACCCAGCAAGTGGAAGGGGGCCCCGCCCGGACAACTCCAGGTATAAAAGGGTGGGGAACGAGAGTAAAGTAAAAATAAGAAAAAAGATATTCACCCTGCACGCTTTCGTGTAGCCGTTCAAGCTGAAAGCATGACTGAAGCAAAGTTATTACCGTCCGCCCCGACCAGAACCATATTCCAATCGGAAGTGGCCCAGTCTAAACGAAAACGAATGGGAAGTAGCAAGACACGTTACGTACGAACGCAATGCGAACAATTTTAGCGTTTCCGTTTTAAAATGAAGAGTTATTGTTTTAAATGGGATTATGCCAATGAAACAAGGTTACAAGGAAATTAAAGTCAAAAGATGGGAGTGGAAGATCAATGTTTAGGCGCCCAGCGGGCCCTTGAACAAAAATTAGTCGCCCGCGCTCGTAACTTAGCCGCCTCTGACGACCGGGCGCCCGTTAGGTAACCCACGAGCACTTTTTAAAAAATAAGCATTATTTTAGCACGTTTTGGCAAAAAACGACCACTTCTTCTAGCATTTAATGCTTTTTTACGAGCACTTTCGGTAAGAGCCTACTGCTAAGTCTATCCCGCGGTTTCGAACACTGAAAGTTACAATAACAAAGCGGCACCATTGCTTTCTGTATTTGATCTGACCACAGGTTTACCATCCTCAGTGTGGCCAAGATTGTCAGGTCCTGTCAGGTCCGCAAGATTTTCAAATTTCTCAGTGACTGCCTCTGTGTTCATTAAAAGCGCGTTTTTTTATTCACAATTCTGGAATGAGAATGGCCAGAATGTGAAATGCGCGCGTTTTTCTTTTTGCGCATTTCTATTACGGAATGGACAGAACGCCATTCCATCTATTCTACTCCCAGAGGCAGAATAAACAGAATGTTGCGAATGAAAATCCAAGATGGCGGACGTCATAGCCCGTGATTCGAGGGATGTATCTCCCCTCTTTTGTGAATAGCACTGCCAGAACATTCGGCAAATCCATTAGTCTTCCATACTTTCTTCCTTCTCTTTATTACGTAGAAAAATTGTTGCGATAATGGCTGCAATGGCAGCCTCTTCTTCGACTACGCAATGCTTACTCGTGCCAGGACCGCGCTTATCATCTCGACTACATGGACGTTTTTTAATGCAGGCAATCGAAATTATTCGGCTAGCATTCTGTAACAACCATTCTTATTACAGAATTGTGGGTAAAAACGCGCCCTATAATTTCTTAATGGTGGCATTTTTCTTGCGACCTGCGACAACGCAGGGGAGGATGGGCCTGTGATCCGTTATCTCGCTACCCACATTTTGCAAGCAAATTTTGATTGATTGCTTACAGAAAACTTGAGCTTGAACTTAAATGTTAACTGAAAACGTAACTTTGAAAATGTTAACTGAGAACGCACACAGAGGACAATTTGTCTGGGTTATTTGTTTTTAGCAATCTTGGCAATCCAGCCAAGAAATGATATCGGATAACATAAGTTCAACCATCATTTACACTGTAAACTAACACAACATGCGTGCTTACGTGTTCAGAATCCATGGCTCACGTGACCCAGCAAGGGCATACAATAGTTTAATCTTCTCCGAGGCCTCAGAAGTGTTCAAGTATTTGTTAAATAACCAAGTCCACTCTTCCAGGCCAGTATTGGCAATCCCATAATAGTAAACCAGCGTTCGTAGGTCAACTTCTATATTAGAACTGTTAAAAAAAAAAACACACACAAACAAACTTTTGAACGTGTTATTGTCAATATGGCATGTCAACCCAATGAAATCCAGCCGTTTTTCCTTCTACTGGACAGTGAAGTGAAAGCTGAGGTAAAGAAAAGGTTGTTCAGTCAATCCAAATCAATTTTAGGAGCTGAGTGGGTCCATTAATATGAGTAAAGCCTTTCAACTCCAACTGGCTTACCGTAATGATTCGATTTAGCGCCCGGGGGCTTATTTACTTTTGGCACCTCAATGGAGGGCGCTTATTCGAGACAGGGCGCTTTATTATTTTTTTTTTGGAAACAACCAAATGTTAAAAACAAAACTCTAACAATAACAGAAATGGTAGCAGTGGCAAATTGTTGAAAGTTCAGTTATTTGTAAAAGGAGATGACTTCAGTAGGGGCAGTTATCCAAGATAGGGGCGCTTATAAGAATGGGAACGCTTATAAAAATGGGGGCGCTTATAAAAATGGGAGCGCTTATAAAAATGGGGGCGCTTATTAAAATGGGGGCGCTTAATGGGATAAGGGCGCTTAAAGACAAAAACACAATCGAAGGGGGGGGGGGGCGCTTATTTGGAAGGGGGCGCTTATTGGAAGGAGGGCGCTAAATCGAATCATAACGGTATAGCTGAAGCGGCTAGAGGTATGCTTCCCGTTCCTCCCCTTCCCTTCCATAGTAACGTCGTGATAAACACCTCAAAGTGACCCAGGAATAAACGCTCACTAATCAGTTTCAAACCATGATTAAGAAATCAAAGCACATCTTAAATAAAATAATAAAAAACAACAACAACAACTTGAACTTTGTAAATATGTACCATGGTTTCGTGGAAATGAGAATGAACAGAACTAAACAAGAAACAAGATGAGAAACAAATTTCTTACATTTGTCCACTTTTCCATTCTTTAAAGATCTTAGTTGCATTCTCAATGCAGCCTGTGTCGCCAGCACTGCAGGCTGCTCGTAGAATTGCACTTCGAAGATATCTGGAGGAGACAAAGGTACTCATATAAACATGTCAAGTTATGTCATGTTAAGATTTTTAGATTTTTTTAAATGACAAAATTGCATGGGTATAAGTTTTACTCACTTTTGAATGTGGTTATCGTCCGCTTTGCTTTTCATTCCAAGCTTCTCTGCGAGGGGTTTTACTTTACTTCGTAACAGTCTCTGTCATAAATTAAGACACAAATAAATGCATCAATAGTAAATGGACAAAAAGTATGACAAACTTTCTCAAATTCATTAATAATTCAACAAGTTAAAACAAAGTTAATCAGAATCGTGAGTGGTTTAGACATGTGTTTATTGGACATTGACCATAGATTGTTACGATTTTATTTCTCCATTTACTCCTTAGTTAAGTTTTAATCAAGAAGATAGAGTGGTTTTTACTTGAGTATCGAAAGTAATTCGCGCTTGCATTGGTTTTGCATTACTACGCGTAGTGATTGGGTTAAAATTCTCGCGCCACTTTCTCAGCCAATCAGAAGTAAAACCAAAACCAATCATGACGCGCTCGGGCACGTTTTCCCGCGCTTCGTGCCGGCAACATGTATTTGCTTCGAGTTTTGATTGGTTCACTGGATTTTCTGTGTTCTTTGTCAGTGATTGGCCAGAGTAATTACTTTGGTTTTGGTTTTACGAAACTCAATTGAAAACTGCTCAATGTCAACACATTTCTAAACATTTTGAAGTTCGCCAAAAATACTCCGCTTTGTGAGTCGCATTTTCAACTCTCTTCTCAGCATGAAAATGTCATAAAACATGCAACTAATTTAATTTTGAGTTTGATATATTACATGAAAGATTAACTCTTTAAGTGACTGGCTGACTGACTGACCCACTGACTAGATGGCTGACCAACTAAATGATTATCCAACCAACGAAATGTCTGACCAGTGAATAACTAACTGACTGGCTACCTGAATCAATAATCCTGACAAAGTCAAAGAGAAAAATAATTTTAGTACGAATACATAAATAACCTGAAATATTTCACAGATACTACACAATTTATTTGTTTGCAATGATAACTATATCATTATCGACTGGCAAATAGTCCACAGGTCAGTTCTCAATCATTCTTATTACAATAAATAATATAAAAAGTCTGTAGTATTAGGAGTTATTTTCAGTTATTTTCATTTGCTGGACTTTAACTTCATAATGGGTTCTTTTTCCACAGGTGGGAGGCGACTAATTCGACAAGATTTGATTTATTTTTTTTTTTCTCCCCTTCCTTCCTTTTAAGCTTCCTATTGAGACTTGAGAGTGTAAAATGAAAGTTTGCAAGGACAGACAGACCCTATATAGATATCAGTAAGTTAGGGGTCAGTGGAAACATTCCCACGCCACTGAACCACAGTATCCTAACTTGTTAACTGAACCACAGTATCCTAACTTGTTAACTGAACCACAGTATCCTAACTTGTTAACTGAACCACAGTATCCTAACTTGTTAACTGAACCACAGTATCCTAACTTGTTAACTGAGCCACAGTATCCTTATTCTTATCTTTCACTGTCACACTTTCTCAGTTAACAACCTTGACAGTTGCTGCTAAAGAGTCACCAACCTGGAAGTTACCATTTGCAGGTCGGTCCCTAAGAATACCACCCAGGTAACCCAAGCTGTTCAGTGCAGTCTTCCAAGGGACGTACTGTGTTTCCTTGTGCAAATACTCTAGAGTGCCCAGGGCAATATCATATTTTAAATAACCAGCTCTAGTGGGAATGTCAGAAAAGAAAAAAAAACATTAGTCAGACAGTTTCTTCCTAAACCGGCACAATTTAACTTACAATCTGGTGCAAAAGATTTCATATAGAAGTACATTTGATGAATTGTTACAGTGTTAAGAATCAATTTCTTTGTTAATAATGATGAGAAATCATGAGCACACGGTCACCTCATTTTACACAAATAGTTTTTCCACGTGCCTTTCATTTCAAGCCTGCAATTGCTACATTGCAAGTCAAATAAAAGTAAGGCTGACTTTCTTTTAGAAAAAAAAATAGGCATGCACCACATGCAAAGAGGTACATCTGGGAGCAAGGCTCCAGCTTGTTAAATCAGCTTATTTGTCAAGGCTACACGACTTTATTGTTGCAGCAAGTGTGGTATTTGTGTTATAGTAAGCAATTTTTTATCTCACAGTACACACCTTGCCAAGTTGAAAGCATCATCAATTAAACTTGATCTGTCCTCTGCAGTAAAAACCTAAAAAAAAAGGTAAAAAATTATCTCTGTTCTTTCTTTGAGCCTTAACAATGTTTTATCAACAACTTATTTCCATTTTCCAACAATTTAGCAAGATTTCTGGTCTCAGACTCAATAATAAAAAAACCGAAGCATTGTGGATAGGTTCAAAAGCAAGAAGCCAAGACATTATGTTTCCCGAGAATGGTTTCAGATGGCAGCATTTAAAAATCAAAACATTAGGCGTGTGGCTCTCAATAGAACCCGAATTAACGGTAAAGCTGAACTTTAACGAAAAAAAAAGAGAAAGTTCGAAATTTACTTAGAAACTGGCAGTACCGAAGGCTAAGCTTACTTGGAAAAATCGCTATATTAAAGAGCCTAATTGCTTCACAGCTGGTTCATGTTCTTTCCCCTCTCCCAACAAACCACCAGGCTATCAAAGAACTGAATGGAGCTTTCTATCATTTCCTCTGGGACGGGAAACCCGATAAAATTAAAAGAAACATTATGATTAACGATTACAGTAATGGTGGGCTTAAAATGATTGACCTTTTCTCATTTAATAAATCTTTGAAAACTATTTGGATTAAAAAATATCTTGACAAAACAAACTTAGGAAAATGGAAACTTTTCTTTGAACGAGAACTTGGAAGATATGGCGGAGAAGCTGTTTTTCTTGGAAATTTAAACAAAACAGATATCAAGCATCACTTCTCATCTACCAATATCTTCATTAATGAAATTCTGATGATCTGGGCCGAGGTTAACTTACAACATTATCAATCACAGCCTCTCTGGAATAATTCTCTTATCAGAATAGACAGCAAACCCATCTATTTTCGAGAATGGCTTGCAAATGGAATATCGACCATTAGGTCTCTCATGAAAGACGCAAACAAACCTCTCTCCTATGAAGAATTTCAGAATAAATACGGACTCAAAGCCTGCCCTTTAGCATTAGGGGGGATTATTGCCACGCTGAAGAACCTAAGAAAACGTTTCAAAGAAAACATAGATAGCCCCGAAAAAGATGAGATTGAACCATTCATTAAAATTTTCCTCAAGGCAAAAAAACCCAGCAACTTAACGTACAAAATTCTAGTTGCAACTAAAAGCGAAGCACCGGAAACTTCTCAGGCGAAATGGCACGAAGATTGCGACTTGGAAAAAGGTGAAATTGACTGGAAAAGAGCTTTTCAATCTACAAAGATTTGCACAAAAAGTACCAAACTAATAATATTCCAATTTAAATTTCTTCATCGACGTCTACCTACAAACTCCTTTTTGTATAAAATTAAAGTCAAAGACAGTGACCGCTGTTCCTTTTGCGAAAAGGAAACAGAAACTTTGCTCCACCTTTTTTGGCATTGCAACCAGACCACTCGTTTTTGGGGAAAGCTTTTTTAAATGGCTTCAGACATCCCTATGTACGCAGAAAGAGAATAAATTAGACATGACCATTGCTCTCGGCCTAAAGCCAGACACCTCAAATGCAAAGTTGCAAATTAATTTCTCTTGTCTGATGAGCAGATATTGTATCTGGGTCTGTAAATTAAAAAACGAAATCCCTAATCTTTCGCACTTCTTGCATCTCATGAACAAAAGCTATGAAATTGAAAAAAATGATCCTAATTCTTCATCAGAGAAATGGAAACCTCTCCTCGGCCACCTTTCAAATTAAAAATTTATATAAAAAAAACTGAATCAAATTTAACTTTTCAGTCCTGGTTTGACCCTGTTAGTAGTAATTTTTTTCTTCCGATCTCCTTAATTATACAATATTACTCTCCTAAAAAATATTTGTTTAAAAGCTACGTGGACTATTTTCTATAGGTATAAGATAGGCTAGTGTTTGTAAGTTCTTTTTTTCTTTTATTTCTAATAAGGTTAACTTACATTGTATTGTAACTGTAGTTCGTAATGTATTGTTAGTTTTTTTTTTTTTGTGCAAATAATATCTGTAAGTAGTGTAATAATAACGCTGTTAATGTAATGTTTGTAAATGTGTGAGCAATCAATAAAAAAAAAAAAAAAATAAAAAAAAAAACCAACTTATTTCCCGCCAAGCAATTTAGAAATTTAGACAAGCAGGTCAAGCTTTGGACAGAACACAATTAGAGATCTACTAAATGGGACTTCTTAAACTTACTATAATTATGATTGTGCAACATTTAGATCATTTAAGTCAACTCTCAAAGTTAATTTTTTTCTTAGTGGCCATTTGGCCACTGACTGCTCAAGTTTGGTCACCAGTGAAAAATTTTACTTGCTAATTTAAGCTGAACACTATCAATCCTTCCTCTCAATTTTAGTCACCAGGCTGGCGACAAGTTCAGTTCCAATTTATTCGCCACCTCCAAAATTTTAGACACCATGGCGACAAAAATGGTTTTAATTTGGAGGGAAAGAAAAGAAGAAAATCCTGCACTCACTGTATGATCAGCGTTGAGTTGCTTTATGAGATCTCTCCAATTGCTGTCATCATAGTTGACTCTGTAGTACCCCACTTGTTTAAAGTTTGCTTTGATCCACTTATTTTTTGGCCACGTAAACTCAACTACAAAATGAAACATTTATAACCTCTTGCTTAGAAAGCAGTCAATAAAAAACATAAGCATGTCACAGAATTTATTATTGATAGAGATTAAGCCATTCATCAACAACTGATGGATTCATTGATTAATAGATTGGCTGATTTAGTGAATGATTGATTGATAGACTGACTGACTGATTGATTGATTGATTGATTGATTGATTGACTGACTGACTGATTGTTTGTTTGATTGGTTGCTTATCTGACTAAGGCTGAGTACCTTTATCAGATGAGATGTTCATCCAGGTCATTTTAGGTTCTTGGGGTGAATCTTGAAACACATATGTCAGAGGAACATACCACTTGTACCTTTCATAACAAAAAGACAAACAAAGATTTAAATAATGAAGATAACAATAGAAAGTATTCAGTAGACTGTAACTTTTGCAGGGACACAGTGAGCTGGTGGCCCATGGCATGGAAATGACATGTAGGTGTAATTCTTTGCACACATTGCAGGCCTATAATACTTCCAAACATTCCAGGCATGCTGCAAAAGTAGGCTTATGGACATTTTGCACACATTGCAGGCCTATAATACTTTCAAACATTACAGGCATGCTGCAAAGGGAGGCCTGTAGGCATTTTGCACACATTGCAGGCCTTATATACTTTCAAACATTACATGCATGCTGCAAAGGGAGGCTTATGGACATTTTGCACACATTGCAGGCCTATAATACTTCCAAACATTACAGGTATGCTACAAAGGGAGGCCTATAGGCATTTTGCACACATTGCAGGCCTATAATACTTTCAAACATTACAGGCATGCTGCAAAGGGAGGCATATAGGGCATTTTGCACACATTGCAGGCCTATAATACTTCCAAACACATAGGAGACATAAGCATTTTGCACACATTGCAGGCCTATAATACTTCCAAACATTACAGGCATGCTGCAAAGGGAGGCCTATAGGCATTTTGCACACATTGCAGGCCTATAATACTTCCAAACATTACATGCATGCTGCAAAGGGAGGCCTATAGGCATTTTGCACACATTGCAGGCCTATAATACTTCCAAACATTACAGGCATGCTGCAAAGGGAGGCTTATGGACATTTTGCACACATTGCAGACCTATAATACTTCCAAACACACAGGAGACTTATAAGTATTTTGTACACATTGCAGGCCTATAATACTTCCTAACATTTGTTGTACTAATCAAAGGATCTATGAGCAAAGTCGTGAATGTGGTATATTATAAACTGATAGCCCAGAATTAGCCAAAATAAATTTTAAATGTCTGCTGACAAACGACAATTTTTGTAATTGTCTATGGAATCTGTTAACGTACGTCATAATTGAGTCATGTTTAAAATTCTAGCTGGTAAGTGATAAATAACCCCATATTCTAACTGAAAACTAACCATCCAGTAGTCCATCGAGACCTTCTAGCTAAGCAGCTAAGAAGTGAAGATTATTTCAGAGCTTAAAATAATTAATGTTGAGAGAGACACGTATAGTGGCAACAAGATATGAGGTACCTTAAGATGCTGCGAAGCTGGTAATGGAAAGAAGCTAGGGAATTTTTTTTTCACCAAACTGTTTCACATTTGCTAAAGGGTTCTTTAATTAATAACCAGGTAACTTAGCCATTTTATACAGGACAGTGGTATTATTTGACATACATTTTTCTCTGTTAAAGAATGGCAGACACTGTGACAGAAGGCAAATAATTAAAAGAAACTAACAGATGCCTCATACATGTGACTTCTAAGAATTAAAATTGGCAGGAAACAGTAAAGTCAACATAATTTATTATCAATTTAGAGGCCTGATACATGTAACAAATGAAAACTGCTGCTTATTTCCTTTTCTGGTATCTTTACTTGCAACCAAAAAGTTTACTTTACCCCTTTACATGCCACGAAAATCATCAATGCATTTTAATCAGCCTTATTAATTCGTTTTAAAATAATCTCTATACATTGCCAGCCATCCTGCATAGATTTGGTGGCCATGTTGGATTAAAGGATCTGAACCTTAAAGCTTGTTTATCTTTTACTCTTTGTTTTCAGCAGTCAATAACAATCACTTCCAAATATTTTATTTTTCAAGCTGTACAGTCTGCTAAAAGGCAATTTATAGAGAGCAGTATTCACTGTCTGTGAAATGAGAGTAAATTTGAAATAAAATTCTTTTTCTGATCATGTGTTTCATACAAGTTACTGCAGGATGTTCATTCCAGCCCACACCTCTTGACAGCCTAGCCCCATGTAGAGTTCAGTGATGTGCTCTATTGCAGGATATTGTTTTGGTGAATCTGTAAATTAATTCAAAATTCTATGTGCCTTGTTAAAATAAATCTGTAGGACAACACGCACAACAAACCATCTAAGTGTAAAAAATTTGTTTTTTATCAGCATGACATGCAACCAGGTTCCTTTTCGGCTGAGATGACTGCATGCATTTATTTGGGGGGGGGGGGGAGGCATAGGACATGTACATAAATCGACCTTAAGGTTACTATTGTTATATTAGTGGCTATTACATTTTAGCGATTTTAGTGAGTTGGGCAAAAATCGCTAAATTTAGTACTTGCTAAAATTTGTCGTGGTCAAATTTCAAGTACCTCCCCAGTACCCCCTTCCCACCCTAATGGAACACAAAAATGGATACTGGTAACTTTGTTCTTTTAGGCAATGCAATTTATGTTCATTCAATGTCAAGATACGGTAGTTTTTTTCTTTTACTGAACATTTATTTTCATCTTAGCCATATGTTCATCACCGGCCAGTAAAAGCTGGTTTACACGATATTACTATTTTTTGACGTTTTTGGAAAATCCCTATATTAAATAGTCGCTAAATCTTGCTCAGAAAAAATCGCTAAAATTAATAGCTGCTAACAATAGTACTCTCTCAGTACTTCTTTGAATGTCTACCCCATAGCACTCAGTGGATGTTGACAAAGCAAAAAATTATCTGAGTGCAATGATACACCCCTGGAGAACTACAATTACCACAGTTGAACTACTATGTCCCTTTTTTGACAGACCATGTGTATGAAGAAAAAATAATTGTAAGGGACTGATGCATAATACTGTGTTTACAAATGTAGTTTTGCCTTCAAAAGCAGAGCAAATTTATCATTCACATAAGGCTTGCTACCTAATGAGCTACGAATGCCAGAGGAAATTTTGATTTAAGTTTAAGAGATACGAGATAGATGTACTTGGGAACTTCGTTAACGAGAGTGTGACAACGAATATAAAATATTACTAGATACAAAAACTTGACGAACGTGCAAATGAATGATCGACCGAAAGACAAAGCAAGCCAACTATAGATATCTCTAATCGTTTCGAAACGCATCAGTTTAATCTTGCTGAGTGAGACTAATTTGTAGTGAAAAATACAGCCTTATTTAGGGTGATTTATTACTTACCAACTATTTGATTGCATTTCAATGAAAGATAATTTCATATCCGCGGACTTTCAAAATAAGCTATCGATCGGCGTGCAAGTTTCTTGCTTCCTTGGCCATCCTTTCCGTTGCATTGTGTGTAAATGTGGATTCGAGCACTGGCCTCACTAGAAAAATTCCTTCCAGAAAGGAAAAAATATTCGTATTCTCCTGATGTACATCCACAAGTTCGCATTACAACTCGGGAAACCAGCCCTTGTCCACGTTCATCCGCCATTTTGAACTTAATTTAAACTTAATATAAAATTGCCAGGTTACCAAGCGAGTTTTACACCACCCAGCAAACCGCAATAAGTCGTTCATTTACATTCACGACTTAAAAACTAGTTGTACTAGTTGAAATATTGGCCCATTAAAAGTGTCCTAACTCCTTTGTGGTAGTGCCAGCCATTAATTTTAATTCTATTTTCAAACATTATAGACATGCTGCATACAAGCCTTATAAGCATTCTACACACACTGCAGGTCTATAATACTTCTTTACATTTTAGACTTGCTGCATATATTGGAGGCATGTTAGCCTTTTGCATGCATTGCAGGCCTGTGATAAAGCACAGAAACCTAGCATTGTAGGTATGCAATGTGTGCAGAAGGCTTGATAGTTGTAGCCCTTTGCACATGTGGCATGTTGTGGGCCAATGATACTTTAGGGTAACTAATTAATAATAAATGAAGATAACATGTACATCCTCACATTAGTGAGACTTTTTTTCAATTCTCATCACCTTTTTACTTAACAATGTGTTGATTTTGTAAGGAGAATTTAGACATTCAAAACTCACTTGTATGGAGATGGTACTGTGACATTAGCATTGGGATCCAACAGGAAATGTTTCTGTGTGGCTGTAGCCTTGTCTGTGTCACCCTCACGCTTGATTGTAACCACAGGAAATCCCATTTGAAGTGTCCATGTGTCCATGATGGATTTGACATCCACATCTTTTGCTTTCTAATGGATTTAGATATTAAATTGGAGTATTATTATTATTGATATAACTCAGTCTGACCGTATTCTCCAGGGCTCCAGACTCATTTTTTTGCTAGCTAATCTTGGCTAGTAACAGCTTTGATTTTACAAGCCAATACCAATTTTCGGCTAGCCAGAATTCTCAAGCTAACTTAGGTTTAATTTTGGGTAACGTTTTAGTCTTTTAGGCATGTTCACAGTCTTTGATAATTTTTTTTTTGGTTCCTTCCTAGTTCAAAACTGTTAATTAACATTTTAAGTCCCTGTTGAATCCAAAACAATAGCATTTCTTTCCTCAGAAACGAAATAAAAAGAAACAGTTACCTCTCCTAAGGCAATCCAAAGGTCTTTTGTCTCAGCAACATCATATGCATACTTTTTCAAGTAATACTGTCCAAATAAAAACAAGAAATCTAACTAAACAAAATATAACATTTCATTAATAAAACCAATTATAATAATAATAATATAATAATAACAATAATAATAATAGTAATAATAACAATAATATTTTTTTTTAAATAAAACAAATCCTTTATTAACAACATCTATGATGAATACTTTTCATACAAACTTGAATCTTAAGTGCATCTGGTTAAAATAAGAATATACAAATTTTGTTTTCCTTTTATTTTTTCCCATAGATAATTTCAGTTAAAATGTCAATAGCCTACCTACATAACAACACTGTGGAAGCTTTTACATGCTCTAAGCTTTATTTTTGTTTGTAAAATCTATTTTTTTGTTATTAAATTATAGAAAAATTGAATATCAAACTGAATATCAAAATGTAGTAGTAACTGAATAATAATAATAATAATAATAATAATAATAATAATAATAATAATAATAATAATAGTAACAATAACAACAACAACAATAATAATAACAATAATAATAATATAATAACAATAATAACAATAATAATAATAATAATAATAATAATAACAATAATAATAATAACAATAATAACAATAATAATAATAATAATAATAATAGCCAAGATGTCAGACAAGAATATTAAATTCACTACAATCTTCAGTTAAAACCTTACACTTAGGCCTTCAGTGAACTTTTCCCTGCCAAGAAAACCTTCCAGCATTCGTATGATAGAGGAACCCTGCAAACAAGGCAAATAAACGCTTCAGATGTAAACTTAACGACAAAATTCCCCCTAGTATAACACTGTTGATACTTTTTTGTTGCAATGAAGAAAAAATGCATTGAAGAAAACTTATTTCTTTTTGTTACTTCTAATTATCAATCAGCTCAGCCTTACATGTCACAGCTTAGAAACCAGATGCCTATCATTGTGTGTGATCCCATATACCGTAAAGTTCCATGTATAAGCCACACCTTTTTTTCAAAATTTTCAAAAATTGTGGGTGTGGCTTATCTACTTAAACATCTCTGGTTGGAGTTTCCCAAGGCCTGGCCTGCTGGTCACTTCAACCCATCTCTTTCCACCATGTGCGAAAATATTATCGGTTTGGCTCTCGGAAGAAACCACGTTTTCAAGATTCTTGGAGACTGCTACCTGCAACAGGATAAAAACTTTATGCAGAATAGGAGTTTGATAATACAAAAAATCATTTGCTGTGAAGGTCAATAAAAAAGCGAAACAGTCGGGCATTTTGGTCTTGTGAGTACTTGCCGTTATCTTGGTGGAAAGTGCCACCATGTTTGTTTTCATGCCCAGACTCCTATCTACATTTCAAAGCTTGGCTACTAAGCATTCATCCGTGTATGAATTTCATCGAGTGTTTAGAAGTGATTATCTTGAAAAAATGATAAAGAAAGCATCTCAAGTGTAAGTTATTGTGAATTCAAACTGAAAAAGAGGTATGACAAGTGAAACTTTGCTTTCGTAAGACTTACTGTAATACCTATCAAACTTTGCAACAACTGCCGTGTCAGTGTTTTGAAACCGTGCTTGTTTGCCCTTGTTTGTTTACCAATAGCACTTCACTTGAACTTGAAACTTTTTTGTCTGTATTTTTTTTCTAAATTTGAGCTTCCAAATCGGGGGGGGGGGGGTGGCTTATCTACAGGTGTGGCTTATACATGGAACTTTATGGTATATATCACGTACAAAATTTAACCAATTTCACATGTCATGAATACTTGAAACAGCAGACTTCACAACTCACATGTCTCTTCTAGCTATTTTCCCGCGAGTATGCATGACAGTCTACCATAATTTTTTCCCCTTTCACATGTCACACGTACCCTTTGTGCTTTAGAATTCCAACGTACCGGTTGTTTTTCTGCATGCCGGGTTTTAGTAATCAAACATCCCAGGTTTTTTATGCTTCCCGGGTTTCAGTATTCCGGCGTTCCACCATTTACTAGCCGATACAAACCTCTGCTTTATTATGTAAATGCAAACTAGTTAGTATCAGAACAACATGATTTACACAACAAAAGCACCCGAGGGGGGGGGGGTACTCCCTATAATGGCCTATACGGGGAGGCTCCACCCGAAAGGGGTACCTTTTTCAGGCTCCAGGTATATAAAAGGGTAGGGATTTCACAAGTTTAGGTATATGAAAGGGTAGGGAAATCTGGCATAATGTTATTTTAAAAGGCCTTTATATCATATATTTCGAGCAGACGCAACTTTTGGCAGTATTGTTTTAATTTATTAAGTGCTACATAAAAATAACAAGAAAACTTCCCGTTTTAGGTAAATGTGATGTCGTGTAGGTATATGAAAGGGGTGCCTTTTTGTAATAAAAGGTATACAAAAGGGGTACCTTTTCTATCAAAATGGTATATAAAAGGGTAAGGGGTTGGATCTCCGGGCGGAGCCTCCCCGTACAAAACTTTTTTTGAGTACCCCCCCCCCCCCGGGCAAAAGCAGTGAGGTCTGTATCAAAACAAGGTCACCTCCAGCCTAACTTTCATTCAAAGGTCAGTTTGAATAGACAACTGTAAAATGGTCTATAGTGCATTCTGCACTAAAAATTCAATATTCACAGCTTTCAAAGTTTATTGGGTATTTGAACACCAGTTGCTCCTCACCAGTATGTAAAATTAATACCCTGGACAAACAATAACTTCACCAATAAATTACAAAAGTTACCTTGCTGTAGGAGATCCTATCAAATAACTGTTTGATCTTCTTGGGATGATCAACTTCAACTGATATAGCATGAGAACTTGCCAAAGAATCCAGTGGAAAAACTAACTGAAGATCTGCAAGAAGAAACTGCTCCATCTGCAAGAAAAATAATGAACAAGGGCCTGGTTGCATAATACAGTCCGACCTCTATTAAGCGGCCACCCTCGGGACTTTGAAAAGTGGCCGCTTAATAGAGGTACAATATAAATTGGATAGGAATGGCAGTAAACATGATTTTATTGACTGATTCTATATAACAAAATGCTATTAAAAAGTGAACATATATGATAAATCCAAAATTCATTGTAACAAAACATCAAGTGCATTTCCAGCCCATGCATAGTTCTAGCTTTAACACGGAGGGCACGTAGTCAAAACGTACAGTATTTCTTCGGGTTGATAATGTACAAAAAAACATGCAAAACATTGTTGACAAGATTCTTAGGCCTTTTTGCATCAAGAGTTAGTCATGAAAACAATTAGCTCAATATATTTCACCATTTCGCTTGGAAAGATAATTTGCTGGCCGCTTAATTGAGGTAAAAAACCATATACATGTAAATAACACACTTGTGACAGCAAAAAGGTGGCTGCGGCGGCTTAATAGAGGTGGCCGTTGAATAGAGGTATCAAATACAGCAGTGTACCGACAAACAAATCGGGACGTTTCAAAGTGGCCGCTTAATGGAGGGTGACCGCTTAATAGGTGGCCGCTTAATAGAGGTCGGACTGTAATAATAATTCTTAATTTTAGCTCATTGTAAAGCGCAACTGAATATTTATATAGATGTTCACACTATTAAAATGTAAAAAATTATTTAATGCTTAAATTATTATAACAAAAGTGAAGGTGGTAGCTGCTGTGGGATCACAACTTAACACACACACTTCATTTTAGGGAGACTGCCTCTTCATTTTAGCGTTAAGCCATACTCAAGACAATAAAAATAAAAGTCCTGCATGTGAGATAAGCAGTCCATTACATCACTTGATTTAATGTCAGTCTCAGCAGCATAAAGTGACAAGGAGAATTTCTACCTGAGACAGGATAGAAATCCTTGAAAGAGTTATCCACCCCCACCCCCTGAAGGGGTGGTGAATGGTCCTTCAAAAAATTTGTGTCTCGCAAAATTTTAGCCAAATTTCAGGGGTCTCGTCGTCTCAAATTTTTCTTTGACCCCTTCTCGGAGTCTCGATTTCTTTTGCAAGGCTAAAATGGTCTCGGGCTCGCAGAAAAGATATCAGTCTCGCCGTCTCGCAAAGTCTCGCATTTACCATTCGACACCCCTCCCTGAGTTATTGGCTGCTGCCCACTTGACACACCCGGGTGGTGTGAGGCACTGTTGTGAGTCAGAGTAATTTAAAGTGTCTTGTGCAAGATTACACAATACGATGATATCTTTCTAGGGTTCTGTTAGGGCCACACAACTAGTCAAATTGCAAATATGTGAGGCAGCATGGCAAGGGAGGTGAAGTGAGGCATACATGCAGAAATCCCGATTCCCAATATAAAGGCTAACCGCAAGCTACCTAAACTACCTGTGATACTACCAGAGTGATATTTAGGCTAACGGAAGGACTACTTAATAGGCTAACCAGAATGGCTCGCAAGACTCGCTGCCCAAGCACTTTGTGATTACCCTACTCAACCCTAGAGTAAAGCACAATAACCTGACCTCAATATTTGCCCATTAGCAGTGCAACATAATCAATTGAAAAACAAAGCCAATAGCAACTTACCATTTCCCAGTCTGGGTGGGTGTGGTTTACTCCTAAATACTCCACAAAGCTTGCAAATCCCTCATTTAGCCACAAGTCATTCCACCACTTGGGAGAAACAAGGTTTCCAAACCACTAATAAAATACAAAATGCTAAATGTGGAAATCCAGCTAATTGTTGCTACAATAATATAGCCTCAAATTATACAAACATTTGATCTTTATTACTCCCAATTATGTCAGCCACCAGATCATTTTAGCAGGGCTGCAAATAACAGTCGGTCGTCGGACATTGGCCAACCAAAATGTGCTCATGTCCGACGAAATCCGAATTGTGGTCGGACATGATGTCCGGACAATTTTTGATAATAAATTATAAGTGATAACTTGTAAGGAGTGGTAAAATTCAACCTTTTGTTTTTGGTGATGTCCGACCACAATTTTGTTTTGTCTGACCAAGATGGTGTCTTAGTAGGACATATGTCCTTTAAAGCTAAAAAAATTATTTTCAGCCCTGTTTTAGACATAATTATTTCAAAATCCTAGTAGTCAGTCAGCATTCGCAAGGACCACAATAAGTTTCTGGTGTCTGTAATAATAAAGGAAATGTAAATAGCAGAAGGTCTGGAGTTATTTTTAGTTTCTCTTTTGCTGGGATTTCGACTTCTGTCCTCAGGGTGTTTGTAATGTAGAACTGTTTATCTAGGTGGGCCATAAAAAACAATGAATTGTGTGGACTTAGGAAATATCCATATACCTAAGGTTTTTTTTAGGATTTATTATTTGGGGGCTGAAAACGTTCCAAGTGGTGGAAGGCCACTTGTAAGCTTCCTAGCTAGGGTCTAGGGGGCATGCCCCCACCTGCACCCCCCAGAATTTTAAATACCCTCAAATACCCTAGATAGAAACCCTGATACTAACTCCAAGGAAGGCGCGGAAAGGGGAAGGGAGGGGCTTAATTATGGAAATTTTTCAGAACAACTATATAAATAAACAGAGACCATTATACATGTATGGAAAAAAATAGGGCAGCTTCAAGCCAAGTGGCGCATACTGGTTTTGTTAGCATTAAGTAGCTAGGAATATTTCTACTCCCCCCTGGATGGGATCCTAGACCATCGTGGGGTACCCCCACAGCATTATTTTGCCGGTACCCATTTAAAAACCTGGGTGGAGAGAGGCACTATGAGAGTTTAGGGTCTTGGTCAAGAAAACAACACAATGACCCCGGCCAGGGCTTGAACCTGGAAGGTCCGCTCCAGAGTTTGAAGCGCTAACCATAAGGCTGCTGTGCCTCCCATATGTAAAATAGCTGCAATATATTATTGAGATGCGCCATCAACACTGCAGTTCCTCATAATACTGGACAGTTGGTTTCTTCATACCTGATGTGCTAATTCATGGGACACCACTACAGATACTCTTTGTTTATTAGTCTCAGAGGACACGCCCTCATTGATAAGTAATGCCGTCTCACGGTAAGTGATCAATCCCCAGTTTTCCATGGCACCAGACGAGAAATCAGGGATGGCAATCATGTCTGAATAATCGGAAATCAAATTTTGAATGTTAAAAAGCTGTCTACATCTACATCTACATTTGTTGAGTTGATAAAATTGTGTACGACATCACATCAACTGGATACAAAATAAATACAAAATGTACAGTTGCATAAATTAGCCACCTTTAGAGCAAAAATTGTCCAGAACAAAAAGTTGAGTTTTTGTAGATGTCAATCATTGATCTCTGCCTCTTTTAATGAAAATGTGAAAAATTATTTATGCATTTCCAAGCTCGAGAATATTTTAATGTTGAATTTTCTTTTTTAGATAAGAATACATCCTATTTGACCCCTCCCCAAAGATCTTTATTCAAAAACCCCCAAATTGTGCTGAGAATTACATGTATCAAGTTTGAAGTGACTTTACACTAACCTTGCTTAGGAAGAGGGTAACCTAGGTTGTAATATTTCTCAAAGTATGTTAACATTTCTTTTCCATCATCCAGTGCAAACTTGGTTTGATTCACCTGGGCAGGGGTTGTCCATACTCTGAGCTGCAAATGACATTCAAAATGTTAACTTTTACTAAGATTAAAATGGTGTTGAGCCTTAGGGGAGTGCGTTTGACCCAATATAGATACTAAGGGGAAAAAAAGAAAGCTAGGCAGATGTTTCTTGCTAGTAACGCTCTTTTCTAAAATGTTTTTTTTTTTTTGGTGTCACGGTATCAAAATATTTAATATCAGATATTGACCCAATAATCCTCATTAATTCTCTTGGGTAGCATGATGCACTACAAGGAATAAATTCTTACCCAAAAGCATTCATCAGTAAATGCTTGAGCAATGTAGATCATGTTTTCAGAGACCAATGGATGATTAAGATGGATTCCGCTAAAAGTTCGAGCAATAAGTGCGAAAATTGAGTACCAAAAATCTGTTCACAGCACGGCAACATTTTGTATACTATTCAAAAGTTCTTAGTACTTAGATTCAGTTGTCTTAGTGACCCTGTAATTAAATTCTAAAGCATTCTCGAGAAAATGAAAGTCAAATCTCGTAAAATGTTTACAATACGCACCATTCTGCTTTGGACTGGCATGAAACGTCTGTTTTAACTGAAATATAGGTAATTTCAAATCCATTTTTCTCTCGCGGGGTGAGCTTGAGTGCTAAAGTTTTGGCAGGTTTTTGTTAGCTGTACTTAAACTGACACCGTGCTATGAGAACTCTTTGGTAACTTTATTTTTGCTTGTATTGCTCGATTGGGCGGTTAAATAATATTATCCCTACACATCAGGTATCAATGAAGTTACTGTAAGTCAATATTAAAAAAATCAGCAACTCACTGTGACATTATTATACTGTCCTGTGGTGGCATTAGTGAACTTGAAGTCGCATACAATGAATGCCAGTAAGTACGATGACATAGGCACTGTCTTCTGGAAATGTGATTCTATTCGTCCATTTGCCAAAGTTTTTTGCTTGACCACTGGCATGTTTGACAATGCTCTGTAATCTTTTTCATGGACAATTACAGTGGAAAAAGTTGCTTTCATGGCAGGCTCATCAAAGCAAGGAAGAGCTTTACGTGTATCAGTTGGCTGAAACTTTGTTGTTGCAAGACGTCTGCAAATGAAAAAGGGGATCAATCCTGTATGCTTTTAAAAATGTGCAGTAAACCAATGCTGCAAAAATTCAACATGTCAGCTCATCACGGTTTAACAGAACTCCACACACAGGTCAATCCAAAAACCGTTCACGGGAGGTGGAGGGGATATTCAGTTGAGCAGGTGGAGGGGATATTCAGTTGAGCAGATGGAGGGGATATTCAGTTGAGCAGGGTTGGGGCAGAGCCAACCCTGCTTTTTGGCGAGAGTGTTTGCCTCTCAGTCTCCTCTCTTTTTGCTAGTGCCTGGGAATATCAATGGCACTTTGAACGGTTCGACTATGGGGGTATCAGGTTGAATGTATCTTTGAAATTAACCTAGAATCAAACAATTTGGTCCAAAATATACCACACAAATCTACAGTACAGTACAGTAGAATACAATACAATACAATACTTAACAATGTTTATGCTATGGTTTTGATGCGTCCCACAGATATAACTAGCAAAATCTGCAGGAATGCACCAGCAAGTTTACAGGTAAGCCACAGAGAAAATGGTGGACCTTCAACCCAAAGGACCATATTCAGAGATTCCAACCCTCCAGATTTGATTGGGAGTCTCCCGATTTGATGCATTGCCTCCCACTCTCCTGATTTCTATTAGTTTCTCCCAATTAATTTTATCATTTAATTCTGAAAATAAGGAAAAAATTGCTTATCTCTAGTACGATTCTGCAATCTGACTGTAACAAAGTAAGAAAAGCACCAAAAATGTCTGTGAAAAGAATAAAGACCTTATGCAATAACTCAGAAATGTTGTCAAAATGCTGAAAATGGCACTTGAGAGAGCCAAATTTGGAAAATTTGCCGGAGGAACATACCCCCAGACCCCTCTAGAGGCTTGCACCTTCAGCACTAAAAATTCTCCATATTATCCTCCACAAAGGGTTGGAATCTCTGCATATTGAATGTAAATAGTGGAAGTACAGAAATACCATTTCACACTTAAGTTATTTATTTTGATAATGACCAGACCTCCAAGGCTAGTGTGCGGTAGGGCGGTGCAGACGCACCCTTTTAACCCCCTGCCACAGCTGACTAGGGTTTCCATCTTCCCTATCCATGCTCAACTTTAATTCATTCTTTTTACACAGGACTCGTTTTGAAAACGAGGCAAAAGATTCTAGTTCCTGGTTACAAAACAATGCAAGCACAACGCCTTACCTTTTTTCACCTTTTTCGTTCTTGTAGGTACTGATATACAAGCCATTCAGCTGACTAGAAAACGTCGAGTTGTAGCTCATAACCAGCACATACTGCCCAACTTCAAGATCATCTTCTAGTTCGAAAACAAAGAAATCATTTCTTGGATATTCCCAGGTCTTCTTGAGAGGTACTTCCTCGCCCGGGGTAGCGGTGTTAGGTTTCGCAGGCTTGTAAACTTTGGCTTCTTTTACAGTCATGTCATTGATATGAATCAGGATGTAGGACATATAGTCTGATTTTTCAGTCACCTTAATCAGGATGGAAACTTTTCCTTGGAAAGTGTTCTTTTCCAAATACGGATCTAAGTAGAAATCGTAGTGAATCGGTCGAATATTTTGCGGTAATCGGACTTGGTACCACGGCTGAGGTCCTGTAGGCTCCGTCGGGCCCACTGATGCTGTTGGTTCCTCGGTCTGCTCTCTCTTTACCTTTTCCTGTTCCGACTTTTCCGCCAGAGCGTCTTTTCTTGCTTGTCTAGCGCTAAAAACGCCCGATATAACCCCGACAAAGATAATCAACGCGATCACAATGACTATCAAAACGATTGCTTTCGTTCGCGTGATAACAAACACTTGCCCCGATTCCTTTTTGGCACCACCGTCATCGTCTGTACTTTTCATTGGAACTTCTTCGGAGGACGACATGTTGTTGTCCAAGTATTGCGAGAGGAACCCAAAGAACCTGAAGAACGTTTGATCAAGCAAGCATTCGATCGATCGAGCAACCCTTTCGCGTCTTGTAATGTAAACCCTACACTTGTAAAACACAATGGACAAGCAAACAGGTTGTCATTTGAGTTGCGTTCTGACCAATCAGAGCACGAATTTTGGAAAGAGCGGGAAAACACTGTCAAGGGATGAAGCTCAACCAAATTAAATCAGATTAGTTCCAGAAGACATAAATATTTGAACTTCAAATTCATTGTCGCTAGGTATCAAAATCGCAGGACAGGTTAGAAGGCTGAAGGGAAAGGAAATGTCTGTAACAGTCGTAACAGATCTGCAGCAGAAGGCCCCCTGAAGTCAGACATCGCCTTCTGCTGAAAATCACGATGAGGAATGGAGGAAAGTTTCAAGATGGAAGAAATCAAATCATCGTGAAAGGAATGTCGCGTATCGAGTTACGCGTGGTCGCTTGAGTCGCTTGTTCCGAAGGAATTCTTGTACCTCATTGCTTGTTCAGGAATCTTTTGCAGATGAAATAAAACCCTTTGCTCGAATTTTTGTTATAGACAAATTGTGCTTTGTCGATCAATTGTAAATAGTTGTAATATACTTATTGTTTTTTTTTTTCACCCTATGCACTTGTCAACAGCAATTTATGTCGAATTTTGCAAATGTTGGTGTTAAAGTTTTTGGAGTTGTCACATACGCATTTCACGCATTTTTCACAAATCACTCGACTTGCAAGCGGGTTAAAATATCTTATCCTCCTCCTCCCCTACTCAGTGTTGTTTCTTGAGGTTTGCGGTTCGACAGGCTTTGTTTTAAAAACACTTAAGCATTACAACATTGAAATGGGGGGAGGGGGGTTGCAAAACCGAACTTCGTTGACTAAATAAGTGGAAGTTTGCAAAATGTTTTCAACAGTTTTGTCCAAGATTGCAGACTTGAAATTCAACTTTCTATATATAACCATTGGCGTATGGGAGATGCTATGCAGTACGTAGGGTCGGGGGGTTAAAATGACAGGTATCTTTATAACCTGCGTCGCAGACGTAATCTACCCAAGGGTTTAGTTTCGTCTGCGACGCAGGCTAGTATTTTAAGTGCTTAATAGGACCTTTCTTTCTGCACGAATCTTGGCATTTTCCTTTCCATAATTTATATCCCCCCCATCACCACTTTTCTAATGGTCCGTCCCTAATCGCCAGCGTGAACATGGTGGATCCAGGATCGCGAAGTCAAGGGGCTGAACGATCTGCTAGTCGAGGCTAGCAATTTGTTCCGACCAGATATTAGTTGAAAAAAAAAAAACCCTGTCGAAGTAATGAGGGAAAAGAGGAGATATAAAAGAGATATCTTGGATAATAAATAAAACTGAAAAAATAGGGATGATGAACAGTTTTGAGACGAAAACTGAGACGGCTTCTACAGGAGCTCCTACATAATAGCTTATGTAGTACATTATTATAGCTTATGTAGTACACTGTACATTAAGGCCCTTTATGTAGTACATAATATAAAATGGGGGTTATTTACCGAGTGGTAAATTTTTACCGAAAATTTACCCACTACCAGCCACCAACACTGAGGGAAATATATGTTTTAGTATATACTAAAACAGTGAGATAATATAACTAGAAAGGACGATTATTTTTGACTAATTTATTCCTGTAACGATAACACTGAATTTTCTCTCACGCGTTGCTCGGATGTGAATAGTTTTAAAACAATTATTCCACTAGCGCGCGTTGGATTATATCCAATAAGCTAGCCTGTGTACAGCCGCCCCGCTCCGCTCAAAGAAATCGCGGAGGGGACTCAGCGGGACGGCTGTACACAGGCTACCAACAAGCGCGAGTGGAATAATTGTTTTATTAAAAACGCCCAAAGAATTGCAATATTTGAGCTCCCCAGCTGTTTTCGTTGATGCGTATCGGCTACCATATTTGTGGTCATTGGTATATGAGCTCATATACCATAGCCTGTTAACCAATCAAAACTCAGGAATTGCAATATATCGTTGCTAGTTTTTAATAACAAAGGATATCCAGAGTTTGAGTAGCCAATGAGCGCGCACCGATTCCACCAATAACGCCATCCACTGTTTACCCTGGGAACGAGTTTGGTGTTAACCCTTGAATATTGACGATGTTCCTGAGCATTCTATAAAATGTGGGAGATCTGAATGCAGTCAATGCAAAGCTAACTGGGTAGTGCCAGTAGAGACAGCGGAAAAGCTCTTGATACAAATGAATCGTAGAACGAACAGGTGCGCAATTTTTAATCAAACAGAGAAGGAATGACTTTTAGAAGTGATAACAATAATTGAACAAAACAAAAAGTTAATTATAGCAAAGACGATGATAAAATTCCTGGTCAATCGATCGTTCGACCAAAGGAAAAACCTCCCCACGTTGAACTTTGATCCAGTTTCTCTCGAACCTTCTCCCACATTGAACGACTTGCATACCGCGGCCACGTGCCGAGTACGGCACCTGACACGCAGGACATTACACACAATATCCTAACTGATGATAACGGCGCTCAAAACACGTGCTGGAAAAAATATTCTTGCATCACCCTGTATCGTATCACGTTTTACACCAAGACCGCCTGAAAAACTCCTTTTCTGTGAAACTGTGAAAATATATTTCTCGAGTTACTCCAGTTTCTTGTAAAGTTAGCTTAGAACTTCGTAGTTAGGAATTTGGGGCGTTTTTTACCTTATAATTATATTTCACTTATTGGAGAAGTACGTAGTCCTAGTTGATGTTGATTACGTTGTGCATGTGAACACGTTACGTGCTGTTTATTTTGTAAATTATCTTCGTGGACGGATATTTGGCTTGTCACGCAACTAAGAAGCGTTGCGTGACGAACTTAATTGGTTGGTTCCAGCGCCGAATATGAAACGAGACCATGTTTGAGTTGAGAGGCTATTAATCTAAAGACGCTAACAACCTTATTCCCAGAGGAACCATGGCAACAAGGTCAAGGTTATTATATTGCAATAGGCTAATTCCAGCATTATTAATATTCTAACTTGGCTCAGAGGCTTGCGGGAATAATAATAAAAAAACTCAACATGATATCTTTTGTTTTATTCCCCCAAACCTCGAAGCCAAGTTAGAATTTTAATATATCGGAAATGGCCTATCCGTGTTACTTCGACATCAGATGTGAGGGCCCCCTGTACATCACATGCTGTCATGGGGACTTGTACCTGTAGTATTATATAAGCAATGGTGTCATGGCGGCCATATTGGTTTTCTTTTAAAGTTCTCTTTTTCTGTCGCCAATATGGTCACCATGCAAAGGGTTTATTTCATTTATCCTAACATAACTACTTAAACAGGTTCAATGGTAAACAACAACAGCCACATTGTTTACTGATATAGCAATGAGAAATTTATTAACGGAATCCCTTGACAACAGGGAAAAGCTTGCATTAAACAACCCTTAAGAAAAAAAAACACACTTGACACTGTATCTAATCTATAACACCAACAAATTACAGCAATTTTCCTGAAAATAATCGCACATAAACGTAGCCTTAATTTATGATACACTGAATAATGAAGTAAATTATCTGAAACTTTTCCTTGTTATCATTACGTACATATAATCGGTCTCTCATTGTTATGTTTAGTGTTTATTATCTTAATACTAGGTATACTAGGTACTGTACAAAATATCAATATCTGTGTTTATAGCTTTCTTTACCCAACCCCACCCAACTCTGAGGCATTCCCATGCATGAACGTAATTCAAGTGTCACTTCTCCTTACCCTCATAATATAATACAAAGATGAAACAAGTGATAATTCAGGAAAAAAGGGAAAAACAAACCTTTCTTATTTTGCCGCTGAAATGTTTTTTTTTTTTTTTTAGAAAATTATTGGCACAAAAGCACATTCTTTACTCCACTACAGAAAGCTATTTTTAGGCTGTGAAAACCGAAAGAAATTAAAATCATATTGTATAAATAAACCCATTTATTCAAGGCATGCTGAATGATCACTTGCTATATAGAGTATGGAGAAATGAAGACATGTTTTATTTTAAAGTCTTGAAATCTTCAACCTTCTTGGCTCGTATTCAGAATAATGTATCTTGACATCATAGCGAGTTTCCAATTCTACTCCAGCTCCAGCTCTTGCCCAAGAAGTTATGAGTCTTTCCATTGAAAAGGTTTCAACTTTAGTGTAATTCATACTGGTTCACACATGAGAATACATGGTTACGCCTAATATTAATTTTAGTACAAGTAGTAAAGTGTAAGTCGAGATGTGATAAGAGATATGTTATATATTTTGAGAGAAAAAATGCCTATATTCTTCTATCCGATTATCAATTTATTACAAATAAAGAGATACATGTTTAAGCAGGATTAAGAATGCCTAAAGTGACTTAAGGAAGGCTGCTTTTTTGCCCCTCAAATTTCTGCTTTTCTGCATTCTAACCTTAAAATCACTTTAGACAAACTTTATTGCCAGCTCTTGCAATTTTTACCAGCACATTGATCTAAGCAGTAAAATTCCATGGGAATACTCAGTTATATAAAAATCCTGCAAGCACCTAATTACATAGTTACCCTTCAGTCTCTTCCACTGAAAAAAGAAAGAATCTTCCCAAACTATATGAAAATTAACACATGCACCAAAAAAGTAGGAAAAGCACTTGTTTTGCAGAAATAAAAGAAAGCTGTACCAGGGTGCTTGTTTCTTAAAATTTCCTTTCATTCTGATTTCAAGTAGCATGGAAATATATCCATTTAAAAAGGATGTAGTAACAGTTATGGTGCATGGCAGGATTGTTTACAGAAAGAAAGAAGTCTTGCAGGAAAAGACTTAGTACAAGGTATGCAATAACCTGTTTAGCACTTGCAAAGTACAACCGATCACATACACTCTTGAAACTGTAACATCGGATAGGGTATCTGAAAACATTTTAAACCGAGTACAAGGCTCCTGTTATATTCCTTTTGGCTACTTGATTATAAGGTTGTCAAAACCAAGGAAGATAAACAAAGCCTGAAGATACTCAGGTGAGGGACTTTATAGCTAGCAATCACTTGTACATAATTATCATTACCTTCACATTGCGTCCTACATAAAATTTTAACTTGAGCATAATTTATTACCTGTACTGAATTAAGCCACAATATACTGTAGTGATTCACAGAGGCAAGGAATTCAAAAGGGAATGCTTGGGCAAAGTGGCAGCACTATGTACATTTACAGAACATATACATGTCAAAGTTGTGAGTAACACAAAGTTTGTGTTGGTTACTGGGTTATTATTAACAAACTTATTTACTGACAAATAGAACACAAGAAAAGTCTTATGCAATTCACATAGATTACACATACATCTACAGACTGTCCCTTGAACAACAATAATTATTAGGATTCAAAGATACTGATCATACCCCTCTACCCAAGCATTCCTGACTAAGTTTCTAGTATCTTAAATTTTCTGAATCTTTGAGCCAACAATTACAGGATTGTCCTTTGATATCTTGGCCCTGCCATCAGCCTTGTAGTCAAAGCTGCACTCGTGTTTATCAGAATATCTATGGAGGCCACAGTAGACATTTCCACATCTGCATTCAAACCCTAACAAGGAAAAAAGACTTGTTAGTGAAACAAGAATTGTGATTTGCAGACATTAAAACAATTTAATACATAAAAAATTGTGTAGAACAAATAAATTACATCAAAAATTATGAACTACAGATAAAATGCGGCAACTGTTTCATTTTCACTATTACTACCCTCTTTGCTGGTATCAATCTTATACTACATGTAGATAAAAGGAAAGCGTCACAAATACAAAACTCTCAATCTGTTTTTAATAAGGTACTGTCCAGGAATGTTGCACCAAGCACTAAACCGGCTCATTAACAAGCCCAGCTGTTTTTTCTGGCCTCGACAGCTCTTAAGTCTTTGTTATCATGTGAAATTTCAGCCACATTTGAGTTGTCTTTCAGTCAGTGAAATTAGCCAGCAGGTGGCCCTTAGCAACATCCCTGACTGTCAGAATTGACCTGATCATTTTTTAAATGGATTCACTGTGTCTAAATTGTCTAAGTTACTTCCTCCAATCTGCTAACATGATAATTATAATTTGAAAAAAAAAATGTTCTGATATCCAATTCGGTCTATCTTGCTTCACACTGTGATTGAATATTTTGGACTTCTGCTTGGTGGTCATCCAATTGTGATTAATCACAAGTATGATACTTTATTCTTACTAATTTTCGCGCGTACTTAATTTCGCGAAAATTCGAGAGCCGAATTTTGCGAGTATTAATTTTCGCGATTGAAAGAAAAATGAGAGAAAAAGCGTATTAAATTTTGCGATATTTTGTCAGTGATTTATGCATCAGTCGTCAAAGACAAAGGAAGCACTGGAAATACACAAAGTTCTGACTCAATGTAACTACAAGAAGCCTGCAAAAGGAAACTTTGGTGACTGTACTAGAGGTTTTGAACCAATTTACAAGCTCGAAATAGTTATCAGAGAAAGGGTGATAGTCAAAAACAAGACGGAAAGATATTTTTAAAGGTAGATAGCCGAGTTCCAGACATTTAAAGTTTTTATTGTTTTGATATACAGTATGGTATTAATTTTTGCGTGTTTAAATTTTGCGCAATGTTTTTTTCGCGCGTACTTAATTTTGCGATTATTTTGAAATCATGAAAATCGCGAAAATTAGTACTCGCGAAAATAAGTAAGAATAAGGTAAATAACTAAACTGAACAGTCCTTTTACAAGTATTTCTTTTTTTCTTATTTCTTGACTTACCAGTTAATCCTACTTTTTTACGACACATAAAACATCTATTTCTTTTTGTTTTTGCTTTGTCCTTGGTTTCAGACGTGCTTGCTTCAGCTTGGGCCTCTGGTTGTCTTGAACTATCATCTTCTTCTGAGACGCTGCTGGTTGAAGATGAGGGACTCACTGCTGCTCCTGCGATGTCCTCGCTTGGAGGCAAGTGAGAAGTGCATGGTTCCTCAGTCAGCCCTACAAATAAGGAAGAAATAAATTCATTTGAATATTTCTGCTTTATTGCCTTCCATGTTAAGACAGTCAAAGTTGATTATTTTTCATCTCATTTACAAAGTGTGACTGAAATCCCAGGACCAAGTGTGTGCCCTTTTTAATAATAGTGAAACAGCAAGTATTGTCAAAACCAGCAGTAAATACATTTGTACTTTGATGCAAAAACATCCCATCTAGATTTATGCATAACTGCTTCTATTTTCAATTTGCAAAATAAAACAACAGCTTTAATAACATTTAATAAATTGAATGATTTTTTGATTAAGACATGCACTACCACTCCAACAGGAGTTTGGCTACAAGTATGTTTGTCACAGAAGTTCAGTGTAGTTGATAGCAGATACTCTTAGTTTGGCTGATGAAAGATGTCTCTGTAAATTTTTACAACTTGGAAACTGTAACAGAATTTTCTTGAAACATTTCTGATCAACATTTTTAATCACATTTTACCCTGGCTATAAGCTCTAAACCTACGTGTTCCTGGGACTGATAACCAAATGAAAAGTTGATCTGTCTGCTACAATGTACATTGTACATATTGGCTGTTCCTAGACATGGACTTTAGTGATGGACTGTACATATTGCTTGTGTTAGCACTGGGATCAACCCTTCAGTGTGTAAACTAAAACATTTTTAAAATAGCCTGGGAAGATACTGCAGTATTGACCAATTATTTGCGTAGATGAAAACATTTAATTGACTTTTAGAGCATTAAAGTGCTAAATTTACATGTATACTGTCATTAATGAGTTACCACCCTTAGTGGTATTAACTTTTGTTCAAAATTTCAGAATATAATTTTTTATTGCCAGAGGTACGAAACCTTTGGATGCACATGTGATGGCATACCATATTTATTCGATTAAGTGGGCACCCAACCTCGAATAAGCATCCACCTCAAATAAGCGCCCACCCTTGAATAAGCACCCATCTATAAAAACCTTGAAGTGCACAAGAGGAGTATTGATTATTATTGAGATTGTGATTGTCATTGACTTAATACTACTTAGAAGACAAAGTTTTCTTAGTATTTTCCAAAAACTTTAAATGAACAGTTAAATTGTTGCTTTGGTATATTTTCACGTTTTATAATTATTCATTGTTTTTAAAATAACCTTACTACTTGCTAAAAATGGGTGCAAATTTAATAACTACCAAGCCTCAAATAAATGCCCACCTCAAAAAGGCACCCACTCTTGAGGTCCAAAAATTAAAAAAAAGCACCTAGGGCACTTAATCGAATAAATACGGTATCAACCAGTGTGCCAGCTGAAAGAATTTGAGTTCTTGAGCTAATGTCCTGAACAGCTTTGATGTGTTAACAACTTGAAGATGACAAACTACACTGCTGCTGTATGTTTTTTTAAAAGCAGTTGGCAGAGGGCATTCATTTTACATACAAGTCTGGTACATTACCTCAATTTGATGTCAAGTAAAACCTGCTGTTTTAAGACACTGTGCTGCAATTATTTGTAAATCATTTTGAAGCATTTCTGTACAGTTTTCAATCACCCGCATACACATAGCTCTCTGTGGCTGCTAACACAGATATACTGACATACAGTGTGAATTTGGTTTTTTTTGTTGGGAAGGGGGGGGAAAAAAAAAAAAAAAAAGGGGGGGGGGAAAAATACACATGGTACGCATGTACATCACAAACACAATTTCTTACATCACACTAATGTACTCCATTATTGTAATACAAACCTGTGGAGGGACTTGATATTACAGTTGCCGCACTGGTTGTTGGTGAAGACTGCTTCCGCCGTAAGGCATCTTTGAAGCATTTAGAACACATACCATCACTTGATGAGCTGCCATAAAATCCGCAGCCCATTCGGCACAAAGAAGGTTGTTGAGTGTCGTCTGAACCTCTTTCCATTACACTGTTGATAAAGGAAAAGGTTTTGATAAGCACACCTGACCACCACAAATTATGTTAAAATGGGACAACCGAAAACACATGAAACATATCTAAAAGACTCTGTATTAAAAAAAATAAGTTCACCAAATTTTCCCCTTTGGCACACTTAAAACTTTTGTTCAAATATATACACTTTTTATTGAAGAGCAATAAAATTAAATCAATTTATATAGTTTAGTTTGAATGTTATGTATGTTCTTAAATGCTACAGAATTCTGCATGACAAAAATGCCAAATCAAAATATGCAAACTTAGATTTTTGCACTGATAAAAATAAAATGAAGGCAATTGACATAAACATTGAACATAAAATTATATTTATAGCTTCAAGGTTTTTTTCTGTCAGGTACATCTACTGAAGAAAATAAAACAAAGTTCCCTTTTATAGCTAACTGATCTGCATGTAGTTTTGTATACAGTTGATTTACGATTTCCATCTGGCATGCTAGAGCCTTTATCATGTAAGAAGAGTATTGTAACACTTGAGAATCTCTACTAAAATACAACTTGAATATGAGGGTGGTGTCACAAGGAAACTGCTGACACTTCTCATACAAGCACGATTCTAGCAATATTCTTGGAATATTCTATTGAATTGATTCTCACAAAACACTGATACAAAACTATCTGCAGTATATATATACATCTCTCAAGAAGGATTTAGAAAAACAAAAAAGTCCACGGATTTTACCGTGTTGGCTATTCAAGAGATCTGAAAGCTGAAGATAGTTCATGTATTTAAGCTTATACTAAATACTCTGTTCAAAGGATCTAAATCCAGATTTCTAAAAAGAAATAAATGAGACCAATGAATGCAATATGCTTTGTACAACCACATACTCGACTTTTTAAATGCACTAAAACCAAGAAAGTCTTAAGGTTTTACGCGGTTCAAACGATTATAAATCCATCAAAACAGAGCATAGAAAATACTACAATGGTGTTTCATTCCCATGAGGTTTTAAAACTGTACAACTCGCCAAAGAAAGGTTGTCGTTAAGTTGTGGTACAACTTAACCGATGTGAGCAGAAAAACAAAGCTACCGAAATCAAATAAAACGCTTTCAATTTCATGATAATCGACGTCCAAGCTAAAATATCACGAATTTAGTTAGCTTTTAGACAAGGTTTTCACGGAAATAATACAGGTTTTTATTGTTCCTATCCTAACGAAAGAGCCATTTTCTAAAAAATCAAATTGCCTTATGAACAAATAACGTAATATTCTAGCCATTGAAGAGATCTCAAGTAAAACTAGGTGCCAGTTCGTATGGTGGACAACTTCAAATGGTCGCCATGTTTGTTCAACATTAATAATTTCGCGGTTCTCTTATGGGTCGAATATGACGCGACGCCATAAAATTAGACTTTCTTGTTCCCAACTACCGACTATTCTCACGTAAAACTCTAAACTCACCTCCTCTAACGGTTTTATCAGTATAAAGAGAAGGCAAGCGTAGTTAATTTTGCAATAGAAACTGTACAAATACCAACCACATTACGAAACAGCGAGACGACGACTCGAATCTAAAGCTGTGCATTGATTGTTAAGCTTGAAATTTTCAACCAATTTTTGCTTATGTTCGTACAATTCAGGCTCAAATACGTAGTTAATAATAAGATGAAACTGAAAACGAACTATAAGCACTAATTCTTTCAATTTCTTTTGTCGTGGCCATTCCCTTTCATTTCGTTCCGTGGGGCCGGATTCATCCGCTGCGCTAACGCAACCATGACTCAGCCCGAGCGAACCCTGCGGTTTGAGAAAGAAGCTTTCTTTTCACTCCGCTATCTGCTCGAGTTAGCCGATAACGAAATACATAACAGAACATCACATCTACTTCGTTTAGTCAAAACACAGGCTTACAATAACGAGCCTAACAAAGATCTTGAAGCTGAAGAATGTTCGGTTCGACTGCCAGATTCAAAGCCCTCGCAGTCACGCGTGTGTACGGCCGGGAGGGCCGACATAATCCTCATTTGTACTTTCCATCGCAGTAATTTTATAACCTATTGAAGGTTTTAGACTAGCGAAAATCGTATCTTTGAACATTTTCGAAAGTCTGTATTCAGAAGACCAAGGTTGCTATCACAGACTGCTGACAACAAAAGCCAAACAAATATGGCTCGCTCTTCTGGCAGCGCCCAAGGTAAATTTTGAACCTTTAGCGGTGGATGTTCAAGGCTGTCTTAAGCTTGGTACTATATGCCACCAGAATACTCTTTACTTACCAAAATGTCGACGAAAAACGCAAGGAAAATTCCCTTGAATCTGAAACGTTGCCCTTCGAACAATTCTCTCTCCCGGAAAATGAAGCGATTTTCCTTTTGTTATGGTCACTGTGACGTCACACTAATTCAGGGAAAAATGTCAATCACCTCCAATTTGCTTCATGTGATTGGATAATTCAACAAAAAGCCCACTATAAACCATGGGTGACTGAAAATAGCCCCGCAAACAAGCAAAAGATACGAAATATGACCGCATCACATGAACTTGGTAAATCTAGAGAATTCGGCCATTCACTTTCCGAAAGTAGACAGCTAAAGTTTATCGGTTGATTTATTGACTCGCTCAACTTCAGAGCAACTTCCTTCTCTCTGACGAGGGACAAAACGACTTTGGCAGCACAACTTTCCGACGAAATTATTACTTTCGATTGCAAATCAACCACGTCACGACTGTCATGCCGGAAGTCACGAATATTACAGACAATGAAAGCATGCCTCGACGACGCATCCGTGTCGTAGGTGACGTCACTTGTTTCGTGTCATTCTTCAGATAAGCGACAGTTTCGCACGATCGACGGAAACGTCATAAGTGGTTAATAGCCGAGACTATATTTGAAAACAACAACAAAAACTAAAGAGATCACGAGACTGAATAAAAAGCTTGGACCTCAAAATGACATGTAAAATGACATGTGTTTATCATACACAGCCAAATTTTAAATTTTAAAGGCAAAACGATTGTAAAAGCTTTCACTGCGATAGTCACGTCTCCCTCATTTATCCGCCTTTCCAACTCCACTTCCTTATTCGATCTTTTCTTCTCACTACCTGGATCGTACATTAAATCAATTATTAAATTAATTAAAATTAATTAATTATTTACTCTTCTTCCAGATTTTGTGTCTCGGGTTACTCACCCACCCCTCCCTCCCTACAAAACAAACAAACAAACAAAACAACCCTGTAGGGCAAGGAACGCGGGTTCAAAATCAAGCTAACCTGAGTATCAGGCCTTCTCTACCCCCCTCCCCTTAGGAAGGCCTGATACTCAGGTCACAACCAAGCCGAACGCCGTGCATCTTGAAGTTACACGCATGCACGGGGACCGGATCATCAAATAAATTGCTATATTTAGAGAGGAAGCCACATCAGCGCTAGCTGGTTTTCATGCGGGTCCTCTGTCCAGGTCGAATTGGAATTTGGAAATGTTGGTTTTTCAGGAGGGAGGAAAACCGGAGAACCCGGAGAAAAACCCTCGGAGCAAGGCGAGAACCAACAACAAACTCAACCCACATATGGCACCGGGCCGGAATCGAACCCGGGCCACATTGGTGGGGGGCGAGCGCTCTCACCACTGCGCCATCCCTGCTCCACTGGTACTTCATTTGTTGTTTTAAAGTTAATGACACACTTTTTCGAGCTTACATGAGATTTGTATTAAAATTTTTACTCTTTAATTGTTTTAATAGTTATTCAGTATATATTTTAATAGTTTATCGTTTTAATATTTTATACATGAACTTTTTATCACTTAAGAGCTATCTAAATTTAATGATTATTATTTCTGGAACCAGTACGGTATGTGTCCAAAACTGGACCGGCAAAACAGTAGCTGGTCTAGTTTTGGATCCGCTTGGATCTGTTCTAGATCAGTTCCAGAACGGTCCCATGTAGGCCTATTCTCGGACCGGATTCATTTGGATCCGTTTGGAACCGGTCCCGTGTTAACATAGCCTTATTACTTTCAAGCTGCAAAAAGTCATTTTAATGCTACCGCGCGCACTGCAATTTAGTACTTGAAGTAAAGAATCGAAAAACAAGACTTGCGTTGACTTGCATTGGGTGGCCATGCAAAAAAGGAAATCTTGCACCGACTTGCATGATGCAAATTTGAGCCCGTCCAAGTCATCGCTCGCAAGTCCTGTCTAAACTGAATCGCAAGAAGACGCAAGTTTTCTCAAATCACAGTTTTTGTAAGGTAGCTCAGTCGGTAGAGCAACAGTGATCCAGTCCGGAGGTGGTGGGCTCGAATCCCACCGGCATCGTGGTCAAAGATTCCCTTGTCTCGTGTGGTTTCCCGATTTCCCGGTACCGGGGTTTTGTTCGTCTGCAACGCAGGCTAGTCTCTATGCAAAATGTAGACGGCAAACTGATTTGATATTGTAGTAAATAATAAAGATGGTAAATTTTAAGCTCGGTAATAAATAATAAAGATAAGATGTTCTTCATGACACGAGCATGGGACAAAGAAAAATTCTGAGTCCCCGACGGGAATCGAACCCATGGCCTCCCAGATACCGGTTGGGCGCTCTAACCAACTGAGCTACGAGAGACTCGTTGTGAGCTGGGCCATTTTACTAGGTTGATATGTGACACGCGTCCTGCATACTGCTAGGATCAGCAATGTCGAATTCATCAAGTTTTTGTAGTAAATAATAAAGCTGGTAAATTTTAAGCTCGGTAATAAATAATAAAGATAAGATGTTCTTCATGACACGAGCATGGGACAAAGAAAAATTCTGAGTCCCCGACGGGAATCGAACCCATGGCCTCCCAGATACCGGTTGGGCGCTCTAACCAACTGAGCTACGAGAGACTCGTTGTGAGCTGGGCCATTTTACTAGGTTGATATGTGACACGCGTCCTGCATACTGCTAGGATCAGCAATGTCGAATTCATCAAGTTTTTGTAGTAAATAATAAAGATGGTAAATTTTAAGCTCGGTAATAAATAATAAAGATAAGATGTTCTTCATGACACGAGCATGGGACAAAGAAAAATTCTGAGTCCCCGACGGGAATCGAACCCATGGCCTCCCAGATACCGGTTGGGCGCTCTAACCAACTGAGCTACGAGAAGACTCGTTGTGAGCTGGGCCATTTTACTAGGTTGATATGTGACACGCGTCCTGCATACTGCTAGGATCAGCAATGTCGAATTCATCAAGTTTTTGTAGTAAACAATAAAGATGGTAAATTTTAAGCTCGGTAATAAATAATAAAGATAAGATGTTCTACATAACAAAAAGTTAGTCAGAACTATTTCACGGTTTCGAAAACTACTCGATTCAGGGTCACTAGACCGAGTTGTTACGTCACACGATTTTTCCTTAGCGACCGGGACTCAAATGTGTGTAACTCAACGTGACGTCACACGCCGGAATTTCGTGCTAAATCAGACCCAGTTCTCGGGAGATTTTTGAATGAAAAACAACCAACTTTCGGCGTTAAACTTTGGAATTGTGCATTCCAAATAGTAAACGTTTTAATTACAGTTTAATCCCGATAACTCGAACCTTCGTTGAAGGGAAATCGAAAAAGGTTCGAGATATCGGGAGTTCGAGTTATCGAGGGTAAAATGATAAGAAAACAACCTGAAGGGGATGGAAAAAAGGTCGAGTTGGCGGGAGGTTCGAGTTACTGAGGGTTCTAGATATCGAGATTCAACTGTATGTGGAAAAAATTTCGCGTCATGAGCACTTTAATATTCTACTTGCCTTCGGCCCATAAAAGCATAGAAGCATAGACCGTCAGATCTACTACCGTGTTTTCAATAAACCCACTCTGAAATGACTTTATTTACCCTGGTATTTGGGTGTTGGGTTGTTTTTGTTCGGTTTTCATTCAATCGAAGGTACCACCCCGCCCGCCCCTTTTTTTTTTTTGTTTTTTCCTTTTTTTTCGGAGCGGGGCCTCGTTTTTTCGTCCTTCTCCGAGAAGACTAAATACAACTTAACTCTGAGTAAAAAATGGGAACTTTTTTTTATTCACTACTAGTTTTAATACTACTACTAGAATAATACTACAACTGCTTTTCCATATGATAAATAGTTCTGGGTCCAGTTGTTTTAAGGGTGGATAACGATTTCCACCGGATAGATAACTTTCCAGTAGATAGAGCGGTTTTTACTTGAATGTCGAAAGTAATATGCGTTTGCTTTGGTTTAGCATTACTACGTTAAGGATTGGTTTAAACTCTCGCGCCACTTTTTCAGCCAATCAGAACTAAAACCAAAACCAATCGTGTCTCGCTCGCGAACGTTTTCCCGCGCTTCGTGCCAGCTACTTGTATTTGCTTCGAATTTTGATTAGTTCACTGGATTGTCTGTGTCCTTTGTGATTGGCCAGAGTAATTACTTTGGTTTTGGTTTTACGACACTCAATTGAAAACTGCTCTTAGTGCTGTGGTGACAAAACACATTACGCTATCAACTGGATGGTAATTGTCCCAGCGGATAGCGTTATCCAACCTTTGAACAACAGGGCCCTTGATAAATATTTCAGAGGAATGAATATAAAATGCTACCTTGTCCAAGCATGTATGGAGTCATGCTAAAATATATTCCTATTTATTATTAAATTTTTTAATTTGATTTTTTTTTTATTCCAAGAAAGGTTATATGGTTATTTGGTTTGCGGTGACCAAGCTCCTAGATGAATGGCTGGCGCATGGAATATACTTTCAGAAAGACTTGCAGAAAAAAGAAGAGAAATCACGCTTTCCTTAGCATACATCGTGATTACGGAAAAATTACTAGGCCTGTCCAGCTGTCCAACCCTGGAATTTGTTTCAGAATCGATAAGATATCACATAGTGGCTTGATAGTTTAATAATACCTCGCAACCGCGCAGCACAACAACAATACCTTAAGGCTACTATTGTTAGCCGCTACTAATTTTAGCGATTTTAACTACTATTAAATTTAGCGATTTTCCGAAAATCTTAAAAAATAGTGATATCGTGTAAATCAGTTTTTAATCGCTAAGATGGAAATAAATGTTCAGTAAAAAAAAAAATTACTTAAAATTGAACGAACATTTGCACTGCTAGAAAGAACAAAGTTACAGGCATCCGTTTTTTAAAGAATTTTTCAATTCGACCATGCTTAATTTTGTGTCCCTTTTGGGGTGGGAGGGGGGGGGGGGGGTACTTAAATTTAACGAGTACTAAATTTTGTGATTTTCGCCCAACTTGCTAAAATTAGTAGCCGCGAACAATAGGTAAGCAATCATCGATACAACAGAGACGTTTTTTCTTGTCTTTCCTGTTGGGGGTACTGTACTTCAGAAATGTCCTGTTATGTGCTTTGGTGACCTTTTTCTCCCATGCTACAACGCAACGTTTATACTGGACTTCCATTCTATGTCTGTACAAGTGGGTCTCTTGTGTTTCGATCTTCAAAACAGCTCATCAAGCTGTGAGTCTGGTCGGCGGGAGGGAGGTTTCTCAAACTCAAAATCTGGGCTCCACTTATTACTTGAAGAGGATTTTGTACTCTATAAAAGAAAGGTGTTAAAATGTCATTAAAACGAGAACGTATGAGTGGCACATTGTGATATAAAATCATAAAGCCCTGACCAAACGGCAACGCAAGTAGACGCATTGAAGTTAAAAAATTTCGTCCACTTGCGTCTCCGTTTGGCCAGGACTTGCGTGTACTTGGTAACTTGCGTTAACTTTGGTGAGAACTCGAGATCAAATTTGCACTTAATTTCACCGTTGTGCCACCCATCGTAAGTCAACGCATTTTTTACAGTTTACTTCAAATACTGAATTGCACCTTGTACGTAGACGTTTTCGTGCAAACTTGCGTGCACATGCAACTAAATCTGCGTGTCCGTTTGGCTACCCAACGCAAGTCTGTCCGCAAGTTGAACTGGCAACTACTTGCGTTACCGTTTGACCAGTGCTTAAGTTTCAAGCTGCAGAATTTGCAGAATTTTGTATAGAAAGATGTCAATAGAACGTTCTCCCTGAAGTTTACTTCAACAGACTGTATATTTAAACGGCCTCCTCTTATATTGAACACTACTATCACACAGACAACTCGTCCCTTGTTATCTTACGAGTTATCCCTTGTTATCTGATCTCAATCACATAAACTCTACCATGTTTAATGAGTGTCTTTTTTTATCTGATAAAGACACGGCTAAATTTTATGTCCAATTCTCTTGGCCAACTAATAACCCAAAATCTAAGTATCGGTACAAGAATGAAAAGATGTACATCAGAGGTTTTTGAAGCCGTTCAATAAACTCGCAGTTCGTGTTTTATCAAGTCTAAAAGACTTGCGCTTCGTGTTTTAAACTTGATAAAGCACTTCTGCTCGTTATTAAAGGGTCATGGTCAGCGTTCAGACCGCGCTGACCTGGACACTAGTTTTCACGTTTTGAATCATTCTCGTCCCCATAGCCCTTTCGTTTCTCTTAGCCGGCTGGGCCTTGGCACGAGGAAACAAAGGGCTCTGGGGACAGGATTTCCAGTCCTAGATTCTAGGACTTCCGGTCTTCATGTATGCAGTCATGATGTTTCAAAAGAATGTATGAGAGAGTCGTTACGTTTTCGACTTCCGTTTAGGAATTCTTTGTTCCAAACAGCCAATCAAAAAAATTCGAATTAATTCAAAAATCCTATGTCCCCAGAGCCCTCCGTTTTCTCGTGCCAAGCCGGCTAAGAGAAACGAAAGGGCTATGGGGACGAGAATGGTTTTGAATAAAGTCCACCAAAACCCGAAATCAAAAATACGCGTAGAGAACCTTAAGAAATCTGCTTCAATCTTCTCAGTGTTTTTCTTCTTCTAAATTTTCCCATTTAGTGAAACACTGAGAAGATTGAAGCAGATTTCTGAAGGTTCGTTTTGAAAAAAGTCCACCGTGGACTTCTTTCAAAACGTGAAACTAGTGTCCAGGTCAGCGCTGTAAGAACGCTGACCATGTCACTTTAAACAACAAAAACTTGCGGCTCCAATGACCAAGATTTATAAAATTTAACGGGGACCCAGGCTCCATCAGAACCCTGGCTTCCAAAGCAAACATTCAGGACGAGTTCCAGATCGAGTTCCAAACCCTCTCACCCCCCTCCCTCATCCCCATATGACACACTGACATTGGTTATGGGTAATCTTGGGTCTGTTATCCTATATATTTAGCACGCAATAATATTTGATCGGTTAGACTTCAAGATTTCTAACAAAACTTGGAAGAAACATTTTAAAATTGCTGTAGTTTACTTTTCACCATGTGGAGCATTTATGGATTTTATAACGAACTTTCTTGCATTCGTTTCATAGATATATATACCCTTTTAGTTTATTATTTAAAGAGAGTTTGATGTCTTCATGTGCGCGAACAAAGCTAGGGTTCACCAAAAAAACCTTACCGATTTTCGTTTGTTCTTGGAGTCGCTTCCCTTGTCTGAAGTCGCCCATAAGCCAGCGACTAACAATATACATAACAAAAGAAACCAAGTCAGTGAAAATAAAACAAAATATTCACCATAACAAGTTTAACAGTCCAGAAAAAAGTACACGCTGCTACGCAAATCTCCGTTAAGCACAAGAAAAATGTTCCGAAAGGTGGCGCGTAAAATCGCGATTACTCAGCTAGAAAGAATTACCATATCATGTACCCAGACCTTCTCTCTCTCCCCTGTTGAAGAGTGGGGAAATTTGGGTACGAGATTTAAGAAGCTACGTCACGGGGACTTTGCGGATTTTTGATCTAAACTGTTCTGAAATGTAGTAGGCAACTAAACTCATGAAAACATTATCTTTGAACATCTAAAGGAAGATATAATTCTAATTCACGCTGAGAAATCAAACCACGGCTATAAATATCAAGTTTTTGAAGACGCGCGGAAACAATTTGAACGTTTAGCCTTTAATTTTTCAGTTAAGTCGTAATCCATTTCCATCCTAGCCATCCGTAGCCAAAGACGCTTGTTAACAGTTTCAGTTCTCTAATAAAGCAATTGGTAAGAAAATAGACCATTATTTTAGGTTTCCATTGACACAAATCTAAATTTTGACTGTTTAAAAATCTGTTAAAATCTGTGACAAAGCCATTTAACTGATAATGTGTCTGTTATGCCCATGTCGCTGCGAAGATTCAGTGCTAACCTGAGTCTGTGGAGGTTTTTCTCCCAGCGGAAGACTTGTCCTTTTGTTTGGACTTGAATCTCGACAGAGAAGAAACAACAATTTCATCGTCATCATCATCATCATCGTCATCATCACTGTCGTTGAACGTAGCGTGAGTTTTCCGGGGGGACTTCTTGCCACTAGATTCTTTTGACGGGACAGTGGAGGAGAAAAAGTTGTCCAAGCTGCTTGTTATTGATTCACGCTGAGATGACACTGGAACTATGGTGAAAAAAGGAAACTGAAGATTCAGAAAGCGAAAGGGCATCTTTTTCACGGATTAGTGTAACGAGCCGTTCTGGTTTCCCTAGTGCACGGGCCAATCAAAAACCAACTTAGTCTGAGTGGCAGGAGTCAAATAATTTTAATTATTCACGTGCCGCTAAAGGGCACGAGCGAATGTACTTCTCTGATTGGCTAAGAAAAAAACTAAACAAAAGAGACAATGAAAAAGTTGTAAAGCAATAAAAAAACCATGGCAGTTTAAAAACGGTTAGGTCTGCGTTTGAGCTTAGTGGTCCACCAGACCGGCCTTTATCCCGGTTTTAGAAGTATGAAGCGACTAGGAGTATTTCTACTCCCCCTTGGAAGGGATGCTAGTCAATCGCAGGGCTACCCCCAGCATTAAATTCGCCGGTAGACGTGGGTGAAGAGACGCACTATGAGAGTAAAGTGTGTTGCCAAAGAACACAACGTAGTGCCCTGGCCAGTGCTCGGACCCGGACTGCTCGATCCGGAGTCCTGCGCTCTATAAACAATAAGACCACAGCGCCTCCCAATGATAAAAACTATAGCTAGCGGTAAAAGTAGGTACAGACATCATTGAAACTTGAACTGTTAGCTTTTAACGTTCTGCTAAGGACATGTTTTTTTAACATTCCAAATTAACCAAAACATGCAATACTTACGAGTGCTTGCAGGTGATCTCCGAGTGAGACTGGGGCGACCTGCCTTCTTGTCATTTCCAGTGGTCGACGTATTTTTTCCAGTCACGATTACGTCATCTTCGCTATCTTCTTCAGAGCCCGCGGGAAAACTGGACCTTCGCGAGCTTGAAGCTCTAGAATCAGTCCCTTTTTCTCTATCACCGCCACTACCACTGCGATTTAAACTCGGCCTCTGACCACTCAGAGGTCTCTTAGACCTTGAGAGACCTGGTCGCTGAAGGTTCTCGTCTCTACTGGACTCAGAATCTCCACGATCTCGATTCAGAGCCAGCTGACCTGTCGATCGGGATAAACCGGGTCTGCCTTCAACAGTAGTGACCCGGCTGTCTTCCCTCGGACTGGATGAGGAGGGGCTTAGCGCTCGGCTTGATCGTGAGAGTGAAGGTCTCTGTTGGTTCATTCCTGTGTCTAGTGATCTTCTAGGTCGGGAAACTATCGCATCATCTTCATCATCATCGTCGCTATCAACGATCTCGAACGGTTTTTTCTTCGGTCTTTGCTCGGTTTCTTTCGGCACGGACTCGTTTAGCAGCCCACCCGACCTCTTTTGAAGTGATCTAGACCTCGGAGGGCTCGTAACTTCGTCCTCCTCGCTGTGTTCAGAGATGTTAGAGAACCTTGGAGCTGTAATCAAACTTCGTCGAGAACCTTGGAGAGAAATATAAAAGGTAAAGCAAATGAGGTTTTGTTGCATAATTTGACCAAATTGTCACCATCCACCATTAAGTAGCTTTACATCAGAGTGAATCCCAGCATTAACCCTTTACCCCCTAAAGCAAATGGCCTTTTTCGTAAATTAAAAAGTATAAACCAGATATCTATGTATGAGACACCATTTGAAAGGACTGATCAGTTAATTGCATAAAATACTTGAGCAAATAAAAAGAATGTTATAGCTTTAAAAGAAATGAGTTAAAACGTTGAAAAGAAAAATATTCAAAAAGTTGTTTATCTCCGTAAATTTTAGGTATACCCCTAAACTGTATCTTATTGTGCAGCTCTCAGTGTAGTGGTTAATTTCAGTTTATGTTGCATACCACAAAAGTATCTGCAAAAAAGTTTTAAAAATTATAGGCCGGATGGTCAATCAAGTCACAAATAGGGGGAAGGTACAATTTTATGCTTTTTAAAATACAGATCTTGCCAAGACAATTTTTGTGCCAAAATTTCAAATCAATTGAACAACATGATATTGACCAAGTTATGACACTATGTGCCATTTGGCACTCTTAGGGGTTAAAGGGTTAAAGTTTACTAAAATAGAATTAACACGAAAGATATTAGTGTTTTTGTAGATATCTCAGCCTCTTTGAATGTTACGGCTAGACGAAAACAACCAATAAGTTAAATAAATAGTAATATACTATATTTAGAGAGGAAGCCACATCAGCTCTAGCTAGCCGGTTTTCATGCGGGTCCTGCTGTTTGTTGACATACACACAGTGAAATGTTTTTTGTCAAAGTGACCAAAATCCTATTTCTTCTTACAACAACACTACTCTCTAAGGCAGACAGGTAATGAGATTCAAGAAGAACGTCAAGTTGACAACACAGTTAAGTAGCAAGAATGAGTGATTACAAAATGCTTCATTATAGATTAGCTTAGTGTTTGACAATCAAGTTCAACTGTCAGTATTTTTTTGCAAGAAGGTTTCGCAACGCAGAGAGACATGTTAGATTTGTTAGATCAAAAAGGCGCGAATCTAACGTGATCGAACGTGTTAGATAAAAAAGGTGAGGTTAACATCATCGGCATTGATCAGTTACGTGTGCGAAGAAAGAAAAACCGCCAGCTTCACTCGTAGAAGTTAAAATCATTCATGATGCATGCCATCGGTTGGTTATTGATGTGTTAACTGTAAGTAGCGAGGTTAAACAGCAGTTAAGGTAAAGTTAACATCATCGGTATTGATATCGTGTGCACAGACAGTAGAACCGCCAGCTTCACTCGTAGAAGTTAAAATCATTTATGATGCATGCCATCGGTTGGTTATTGATGTGTTAACTGTAAGTAGCGAGGTTAAACAGCAACAGATCTTCATGCACCAATCTTCACTGAGAAAACATACCCTCCTCTGCATTACTTTTCTCTCCATCGCCATCTTTTTTCTTCGCTGTCTCTTTGGCAGCTTTTTTCATTCCGTGGGATTTTTTTGTGTTTCTTTGCGGATCCTTTTTACTAGCGCCTGAAGTTCTTTGGCTTCTTTCTACAGACTTATCCGTGTTTAACTGAGTCGTCTTTTCGTTCTTTTGATTTTCTGTTCTAACGGATCGGCCAACCACAACAGCGTCATCATCTGAGTCAGATTCTGACGGGGCACGTGCAGGTGCTGACGTCACGAGTGCTTTATCACGTGCAAGCGCCTTATCACGTGCAAGTGTCTTATCACGTGCAAGTGCTTTACCATGTGCATTTTCTCTAAGTGCAAGTGCTTCATTACGTGCAAGTGCACGTGCTTTATCACGTGCAAGTTCTTTTTGATTCGATGATGAATCACGTGTTAGTGCCGACTCACCACTTGTGGCCACATCATTGGCTGAGGATGCCAGGAACTCGTGACCAGCAGAATCCTGTGGGTCTTTTACAGCAAAACATGACAAAATACCTGTTACTGTTGCGTGACACATCAATAATATCGTGCGTGACACTCATTATTGTTGCCTATAGATCTAGAAGTTCTTAAAGCCTTGAACGCAAGGTCATACTTGGTACGGTGTAAGCCATCCAGTTGTTGATTAGCAATTTTGTTTTTGTGGTTCAGTTTTAAATGTCTTTTGAATCAGTTGTTTTACGTTATTGGTAATCGTAGCACCAACAAGAAATTGCCTGAATTCACAATATTTGAAGATACATGTCTAAACGTAACGACTGATGTTTGCAAAATAACGACTAAGCACTTTCTATAAAGTAAAATGTATATTAAGTAATTGACGTAAGTAGCACTCAGCAAATTCTTACCTGTCAAACTGGATTTTCTCGAACCTGTTATAGCAGGTTTTGGGTGCCTTTTACTGATAGACGCTTTAGTTACCAAGCCCTCATCGGAGTCGGGTTCAGAGTCGTGAAGGCTGCGACTAGAACTGAAAAAAAAATGTTTTTCTTCAATCTGCTTTCCTTTGGAGATTTCTCCTAATTAAATAAACAACATGGTAGCTTGATACTGTGACATACTTGCTACTGCAGATATCAAGGAACTGAAGACCAAAAACCAAATGGAAATTACATTTTGTTTAAAACAACTGAATTCGTTCGGTCTTTGAGTGAACTTTTTTGGCGGCGAAAAGCCGAGTCAGGTAATACCATTGTAGTACGTAACGTTTTGATGCCAACTTGAATACATGTGAGAAGAATACCTTTCTCGCTTTGTCAACCAGTCTTAAGTCCTCTTAAGTCTCATTTATTTCCGTGCATAAAAAAATAATCAAAGCACTACGCGGGAGGTTTGTTACTTTTAAACTGTATAGCCTAGCCCGTAGATTTTCCTGTAGCTCAGTGATAGAGTGTCCGACCGATGACCGGAAGGTCATAGGTTTGACTTAAAACTCTTTTCCCGACTAGCCTATGCTGCCTTTGTCATTGCCTAATAACATTTTTGTCATTGTGTATTTAAATGGCTTACTATAAATGAATTTTACTCTTTCCATACTTCTCCTGTCTTTCACAGCTGCTCATGCGCATTAGCCTGCTACAGTACAGAGCGGTCAAACGCACCGCTTGTATAAATGTTTTAACAAGCACTTTTAAGCCAAAAGCTAAGACAGTCACTGAAAAGTTAAGCTTTGTACGCCTCATTGTGCCAACGAATGCTAATAATTTTTATCGTTATTGTTTACCACTGCTCTTTATAACGTTTCCTTACAAAAATCGCCTCACATTTTCGCACCAAAATCTTAAAAAGTTCGAGGCGTAAGTGGCGTTGATTTAAGCGTTTGACCGCAGGCAATTCAAGTGTTTTACCTTCCTCTAGTCCTCGTATCACGTGACTCTAGCTCGTCTTCAGGAGACCCCAGATGTTTTTTTCTTGACAAATGAGCTCTCATCGCTGATTGGATAGTGACCACTGCGTCATCACGGTCTGTAAATTCCAGCTCTTTATCCAACTGTTCGATGTACTTGTTACGTACAGCGTGACCGCGCAGCGCAGCCTGGATCTCTGCTATTGCCTACAACGTGACAATTATTTTCAAATTTTATTTGCTAAGCTTAACAGTTGGATTAAGAAACTCATGCAACATTCTTTAACTCATAAAAGCAAAGGAGTTATTTTCTCTCGGAACATCAAGTTGCACGTTTTCCCGCGCTTAACACCGGTGGCATAATTTCCCGCGCTTAACAGGCTTACATGTACAGGGCAGGGCGCTCGTTTTCCCGCGCTTAATATTTCCACTCAAAGCATAAAACTTGTGAAAAACATACAGTAGAGCCAGTCAAAGTACCATTCATTACAAATTTGTTACTAAATTGCTCGAAAAGTATCCACTGGTTTCTAAAAAGACAATTTCAAGAAAACATAAAAATTAAACCAAAACAAAATTACTTTCGAACGTGATTTAAAATCCACTCGGTTGTAAAACTACCGCCTTGGTATTTAATTAATAAATTCTTTAAGGAAGAACCATTACCTGTTCTTTATCAACTTGCTCCTGTTGTTTGGTCTGCAAAGAAATGAAAACATGTAAGTTCTGAAAAATATGCATATAGAGAACAATAAAAGGCTACTTGCACGTTGGCGTAACGTTCCAATGCGGTTTCCAACTTAAAGGAACTGTGACACGGATTTTAGCGGAGATTAAAACCGATTGCGAAATGGGTTTTTGAAATATTGTTTGGCTAAACAGTTTTCAAAGTTAATCTTGTTTGCTTGTAGCTTTAAATTATAGCGACGGGAGACACATGTGTTTGCAATGAAGCTATGGTTTTGTTATTTAGAGCCATAAAGGTAATTTCTTTGTAAACATTACATGTAAGTTCTCACAGCGAGTATTTGGCAAAACGTTATAAAGTCAAACGTAATAAAACTTAAACTCAACTCAGTCCCTTAAACTAAACTGAAAAACGCAAATTTTAGACTGACAAACAGATCTTCACTGTGTGTCTAGCTAGAAAGAATTTCTTTTATTGAATCCGCTTACCCTGTCTCTATGTCTCCTCCAGTTTTTCTGTAGCGTCGAAGCAGCTTGATTTTGTCTCTCCTGCGTCTCGCTCTCATGTTCTTCTGTCTGCAGTTTTTTCCTCCCTTGGTAACCTCGCCACTGCCGCTGAAGAGCCTTAGCGGCCCTCTGTTGTTGGAAATCATTTACCATTCGATCCAGGTCTTCATCGCGATCATCTTGAGGAGGGACTTCCTTGATAGACGGCTTTCTTGTTGGGCTGTAATCACAGAAAACAAACTTAAAACACCTTTTAGCGGTTTTCACTTGAGTGTCAAAAGAAATCTGCGTTTGCTTTGGTTTTACAGTACTACGTTTAGTGATTGGTTTAAAAATCTCGCGCCACATTCTCGACCAATCAGAACAAAATCCAAAACCAATCGTGTCTCGCTCGCGCACGTTTTCCGCGCATCGCCCTAGCTACATGTATTTGCATCGAGTTTTGATTGGTTCACTGGATTGTCTGTGTCCTTTGTGATTGGCCAGAGTAATTTCTTTGATTTGGGTTTTAAATAGCCTGCGCCGCCGACGAAACTAAATCCTGATTTACTGACCGGGGTTAGGTTACGTCTGCGGCGCAGGCTAGGTTTTAAAACACTCGATTAAAAACTGCTCTAAAAGGCGTCAAGGCCAATTTACCTCAATCGACTAATGCACATGTGCTAGGATAACACAACATATGACTTGGGCAGAATTAAAAGGAAACAAACCTTGTTGAACTTGTTGACAATCTCCTTCTTTCTCCAACGACACCCTTTTCATCTCTCAGTCTGTCCAGCTCCTCTTGAGTTGATTTCAACTGCAACCTAATACATGTATATCAACGAGGTTAATAACATACTTTTCATCCTTAGCAAAACTTTGCCTAAGTCCACCTCTAGGTCTCTAAGACTGCAATATGACACCCGAGAAGCATTCTGGATATCTTTGCCTTAATGACTACGCGCACCTCTCCACCCCCCTCCCAACAAAAATTGCCAGACTACGTGACCCTTGCGTTAACACCAAGTGCTGTTTCCTTTTGCGGCTCTCAACTGATGGGATGCATGTAAACGTATCCCTCTAAATTTCAAATTTCCTGAGATAAAAAGTACTTTGTGAAATCTTTGATCGCCTCTCAGAAATGTACAGACGATAAGGATGAGTTTTTTTGACATATTAGAAACGAGTTAGTAGGCAGCTTCAAAAGACAGTAAACTTCAAACAAAATCTAGGGACAAGGGAGTTTCTCTTTTTTTCCATTCCCCGCCCTTTTCCTTCATTTTCAACCTGGAGGTTGAAAAGGCTCACCCGAACGCTAAGCGGAAAATACATTTTACCTGAGATCGTCGGCGACTGATCTGTAATGGGCGCGATCTTCTTTCAGTCGTTCGATAATCTCGCGTTGTTTTTCTCTTTCTTCTAAAAGCTCCACTTCTCTTTCCTGTAGCTGGGCTAGTTTCTGGGATGAAGTTCCCTTTAGCTCTATTCTACCTGGAACTAAACACAACAATAGACACTGGTACATTTTTGGACTGGCAAGGTACACTGCATATTCTGGTAATAAGCCCTGACGTTATTTTTGTTCAGAAGGGTCTCTAAACACGAAGACATTCAACAAAAAACCAACGTAGCACACGCGATCTGAAGAACACAAATGGAAATCCTGTTTACCATCCGCGCCGAGCTTTGATACGCTTTTTCTTCTAACTTCCCCGTCACTTTCTCTATCTCTATCTTCTCGTAAAGATCCCTTCCTGGTCAATGCTCCCTTTCCATCCGACTCTTGCACTTTCTGAAATCAAGAAAAACGCATTCTCAAACTTATTAATAATTTCTCAAGTTAAAACAAAGAAAATCATAACCGCGAAGGAGGTTTTGATACTCGGTCTTACCTAGCATAGATTTTTACGATTTTATTTCTCAGTTTACTCTGTAGTTTTTGTTTCGATTAAGAAGATACATCAAACACTCGAGACAGTGTTTCATCGGCTATCCAAACACCTCGAATTTCGTCATATACTCCGCTGCGCGTCTTATTTTCAACTCTCTTCTCGGTGTTCGGATATCCTAATGAAGCATTGTTTCTTGTGTTTGATATATTACATGAACTTAGAAAAAGATAGTCAGAATCATTTTGAAAATGGCTCTCTTTCAAGTTGCTATTTCGTCCGTCCGGCCTTCCGTCCATTCGTCCTACAGTCCGTCCGTTCTGTCCGTTCGATAGTCCGTCCAATTTGTTGCCACATAAGGTTATTTCATTCAGCTTGTCAAGAAAATAATGGTTTCCTTCCGCCTTTTTTGCTTTTCAATTCCACGGCGCTTCGTCTAGTTCAACTCAAAATATAGGAGCTTGAAACAAAATTACTGCTAATGCAGAACTAAGAAACATGCCCTAATTTTTTTTTACCATGTTACTTACTTCCTCTAGTTCACGAATCTTGGCTAAAAGTTGTCCTCGGTTCATATCTGCATACTCAGCTGAAATTACCAAAAACAAAAACAAAAACAAAATTGATATCTTTTACACAACAACAAGGAAAATCGCAAGCATTTTGAATTTTTTTTAGGCTGTTTAATATATGTTTTGTTAAAAGCAAAGCCAGTTGTCAAATTAGGTAAGGTACGGTAAAGTCTGCGCTGAGCCAAGTGGCCCATATACCGCCGGAGCTTATCCTAATGCTAGTCCATCGCAGGGTTACCCCCCAGCATTAATTCGCCGGTAGCCATTTATGCAACTGAGTGAAGAGGGGCACTATATGAGAGCAAAGTGTCTTGCCCAAGAACACAACACAATGACCCCGGCCGAGGCTCGAACTCAGACTGTTTAATCCGGAGTCCAGCGCACTAACCATTAGGCCACAGGCCTCCCACTAGTTGTCAAAATAGACAGAATATTAAAGCGCAGGGATCAAGAGCTTTAATCTGTGAAAAAGTTACACTGACAATTGTCAAGAGAGATTTACACGTACCGTTTTTATGTTCCACCAAATTCTGAGAACTAACATGAAACAAATGTGTGAAAATTAATTATGAGAGTTAACATTTTGAGCGCACCTTTAAGATAAACTTTCTTGTTTCCACTTGCAGCGTTTTCTATCGCCGTCATAAGATCTTTCTTGAGACTGCGGTTTTCTGCTTTCAAGTGGTCGTTTTCCTCTTAAAACAAAACAAAACACAGGAACCTTGTTAAAACAAGAAAGTACATGTTGTTTCAAAAATAAGAATGGACTGTTAAATTTGGACAAGATTTATAAAGGGATTGTATTGAACGAAACTTGAACGAAACTTGCAGCTGAGATGTCAGTTGTCAGAAATTGAAAATACCACTGACAATTTTTAGTTTGCACTTCATAATGAAAGTTAGACAAGAATTTCAAACCATATCGTGCCTCAAGCACTTGAAGGATTAATGTACAAGACGAGAAAAAGGCCAGAGAAAAGTTGATGGTGCTAGGGGGGGGGGGGGGGGGCGTATTTTTCACTCTTGCGGTTTTCATATCCTCGGCTCAAGAACGTGTTCAAAGTGGAGGTAATTTGTTTGTATCACACCTGCTAATCTCTGAAGAGACACGCTCGTGGGCTTTCCTTTTGTCTCTTTTGGGAGGGTGTTATTCCTTGGACTGCAGAAAAGACACAGCCATTAATCACTGAAAATAGTTAGTAAGATAAATAATCTGTAGAAAACATGCATTGTGATGGGAAATTACTAGCTACCCAAGCTGACATTCTGTGCTTTTGTTCATCAAAAGAAGTATTAAAGTTCCTGCTGATGAAAGACCATACTGGAGTTTTGGGAATTAAACCCATGAGGCTGATATAATCCCGTTTCTGACACAGGCGCGTAGGAGGGGGGTTCGAGGGGTTCGAACGAACCCCCTTTGGAGGTCAATAATGGAGGACCGAAAACACAAACTGTTGATTTTCAGCTTTTAGCAAATAGTGGGGGAATGGAAAACAAACTTTGAGAGTTGCAGCTTTTAAATTACCCTGCACGAAAACGCTAAAAGTATCGGGAAAGTATTAAATTGTTAGGAGAATGGATCTTAGTGCCCTAGTATTATATGTAGTCAAAATAATCCCATTGCTGAAAAAGTATTTCCTTAACAGGCGTCCGGGACTTGATAAATGGAGTATCAATAAACAAAATGCGGGGATTACAATTTCGGGGGACCCAGGTGATACGTGCATTCATAGTTAGTACTAACTATGGTGTATTTAGTGCATATTGACGATTTGACGCCGCTTTTAGTACATTGAAGGTGGAGCCGGGGTGGGGGCTTAACCTTTGCAGCACACATCAAGCTTTTGTAAAACGTTTAGTGTACTAAGCCGGTATGTATGTATGAATGTATCAAGTTAACAAAACGCCGGAAATATTGTTGTTATGACTAAAAATACCTGTTATTTTACACTCCATCGAGTTTGAAATATTCACGTACACAATGCTGAAAATAGCATTTCCGGGCCTCTAGATTCAAAATATTCTGGGGGGACATGCCCCCAGATCCCCCTAGAGGCTCGCGCCAAATAACCCCCCTTAATAAATATCCTGTCAATACGAACACCCTTACAAAAACTTCAGCTACGCGCCTGTGACACCATGCTATTATATTGAAAAAGGCTATGTAAGACATTTCTTGTTTATCCACGAAGAGCTTAGGACCCATTGTTCGTTAAAACGCTCTCGTGAAATAAAAAGGTTTAAAAATTACAAATAAAAGGCGGTTAAAAAGGTAAAAAGTAACTTGACATATGTAACTTGACATAACATATCATGGCATCCTGGAGTGCACCCCTTGTGATTACTTGCCTGAACTTGATGCAGCGCTGGAAAGCTAACAGTTTCTTCCTAAAGAAACTGTTGTACTGTGTAGGCGGGCAAGAGAAAAAGAGAAACATTTAGGGGCAATAACATGGCAAATTTCACTATGGGCACTGAACTCTGGCACTGTTACCAGGCTAAAGTTCACCACAGGCAGATGTTCTTCATGTAATCTGCCCTCTACAGTAGGTAACATCAACTGTGGGTAACCAACGGCTATTGCTCCAACATCAACTTTCCGAACTTGCTACTATTTTACCTTTATCAATTCACCTGATTAAATTAACCAAATTTTTGTTTTAATATATGTTTGAACTGTAAGCCTAATTTATTTTTTGGTAATAAAGCGTGTGTTGTTGTTGTTGTTGTTGTTGCCGTTGCTAATTAACATAATGCTGTAGCAACTTGGGAAAACTTAGCACCAAATTGCACAACAGCCACAAATGAGCAAGCAAAGCATTTTTTTTTACTAAAAAGTACCTGGTCCTTCCAAAAGAATCGTGAACTTGAGATTGTTGCATTTCCAACAGAGCCAGCTGTAATCTTTGAACCTGAAGAAAAAATCAGCAAGACAGATCAGAATTATTTTACTAACAAACTAAATTTCCATTGTGAAGACCCTTGAAATAACTGCCAGTAAGGAGACTACATTCAGTGGATCACTCTGGAAATGGTTTATGGAAATTAATCCAGAATGTAAAGATTAATACTGGTACCTCCTGATAATATGTTTCACTCTGGATTTGTAGCTCTTCAATGTTTGTCATTTTTATATCCTTCTTCAACTGACTGCAAAACAAAACAAAAATACGGGATAGTATAAATATTAAATAAATTTAATATATAATAATTATAAAAACTTCATGTAATACCAATCTGTAGCCCCATGTTCCATTAGCTGTGTCAAAAGGTCGTATTTATAACATGAGATTTTCCCACCCAGACCTGCTACTCAGACATATTTGAGATGAAGGGAGGACAGGGTAACCATAATTCCCATTAGCATATACCACACAAGTGAATAGTGTTTTTCGCGTGCGCTGATTGGTTAACTCAGAGGTGATTAGTAAAGTACTATTCACCTCCGAGCAGCTAAAGAGAAACAAACTGCCTTCGCGCGTCGCATTGTTTACCGAAAGCGATGTTTTGGTCCGCTAGTTAAATTCAACTAATTGTGTGGTACTAAAATAATATTATTCACCACAGTGTCAGTGAATGTGGTGGATATTTACCTCCACTTCGGTGAATAATCATTAAATATATAATACAATGAACCTTCTTTTACTCTGCAAAATGAATGGCCTGTGAGTAGTCAGTGAGCACCTAATAATACTAAACTTTCACCTTAATTCTGCTTCTTTGTCTTTAACTGTTCTTTCAACTGCATGTAGTTTTTGTTTTAAACTATTCACAATCTAAAAGAGAACAACAAATTTAACCTTGCAATTGTTATTTCATATCTGAGTTTAAATTCTTACATGTTAAAACAAATGTGAAAGTGTGATTCTCATCACGTAAATTACTGTAGATATAAAAAATTTATATTATATAAAAGTGAACGTACATGTGTTCATTGGTAATGTAAAACATGTACCAGTACTACTTACTGCACTGGTGTCTCCCTTTTTGTCAGTTAATGTCCTTCTCACATCTTCAGGCTGTTGAAACAAAACTCCATCAAAAACAAATATGAAAAAATTCAATTGACATTTTGAAAGTGTAAGGTTTATTGCAGGCCTAATGTATGAAGATTTTAATATGCCATTCACAAAGTAACATCATGCACTGAATATAAATCTTAACCACTTGAAAAAAATTGTAGGTTCGGTCCAGTCATTCCACTGTCATTACGGCATGTAAATTTGCTCTCTTCACACCCTTTGCTGGCGTTACAGAGTTGCTTACAAGTACATAATATGAAAATAATTATTAATGAAATATCTTCTAAACAAGATTATTTACTACCACTTTTCACAGAGATGGGTCTGATTAATTTAGATTTTCTATGACAAAATTGAAAAACTTAGGAAATGTGTAACTAGGTAGTAATAATTTATATTTTTTTACTTGCATACCTGCTTTCTTGTATTCAAGAGGTCTTCCATTTTCCTGTCCTAAAATAAATATACAAAAAAATAGGGCTGTCATAAGTAGCTGGTTACTGCAGATTTGTACACTGGATATTTGCAACTGCTTAAACTGCATAATAAATTGGGAGACAATAAAAGCTAACGTAAATGTAATTTATCTATTCTTAGAAATATGTACAATAATACACCAAGTGATCATGAGAAACCAGTCGATCTTAAATTTAAAGACTGCTAAATTTTAAGGTGTTTATAACATGAAAACACAACACTTGTACATGTAATAACAGGCACTTATTTTTTTACTCTGGAAATTAGTGAAAAAAACATTCAATTGAAGAACTCTAACATGAAAAGTAAAGTAATTTTATCTACAAACCTTTAATACATTCTCTCCTTCAACTCTACGAAGTTTAGTGTTGATAACATTGTTTTCTGCTTTCAAAGCATTTATTATCTGCAGAATTGAATAGAAATCAACCAACAAATATTGAAATTACATTCTTGATCTGCAATTCAAGCATCCTTTTCATTCACATCTGAGAGAACAAATATATTTTAAAAATAAGGGCTTTGCTGTATCACCTGATCCTTCTTGACTAATATATTTGGTACAATAACCAAAACACTGCGTGCATTATGATTGGCTAAATGCTTATGATCGATTAGAGGACAGATGTACAGATGACGTCACTGTGTAGTGTGACTCGTGTACGTAATCAGAGTTCGTAGTCCAAGTCAGTCTTACTGGCAAAAACAAAACAAAAATGTTCAGCTCAGTTAAGTTCAAGTCTTTTCATCATTTTACTGTGGGCCTGTTCAGGTACATAGATCACAGAAGACGTCAAAATGTGGTAAGAACATCAGTGACCCACTCAACAAGTGACTCATTGGCCATGTTTTTGTTCTTACCACATTTTGATGTCATCTGTGATCTATAACTGAACAGATGCAAAGCAAAATGGAATCTATTTGTTTAATATAATTGTATGAACTGTGACAGTGTACTATAACTAAAAAGTAAATATTTGAGCTTATTGTTTTATTTACTTCAAAGCAAAGTGTCACTTCTAACCTTCTTTAACTCTATGATCTCATCATAGTAGTCTTCCTGTGGTTTGTATGCAGGACCCCCACCATACAAATGAGGTTCACCTTAAAAATAAAAAAACTATACACTTAATCTAATTACTTGTAATTTTGTAGACTTAATGCATTTACACCATGTTCTTGTGGGATTAACATTTTGTGTGTGTGTGGGTGTGTGTGTGTGGGGGGGGGGGGGGGGGAGGGGGGAGAAATAGCAATACAAAATACAACAAACAATCGTCATGTCCCAGATCTATCATGAGTACACAACAATTTTTCTTTGCCCTATAGTCATAGATGTGATTGAGAATTACATTCACATGTACATTGTATCCTTCTCATTAATTTACAATGAGAAGGATACGGAGCTAACCAGGCTAACCGCCGCCTGGTTAGCTCAGTTGGTAGAGCGCCGGACTGCTGTGCGGGAGGTCGTGGGTTCGAACCCCAGACCGGACCAACACTCAGGGTCTTAAAATAACTGAGGCGAATGTGCTGCCTTTGTAATTGCATCTGCAAATGGTTAGACATTCTAGTCTTCTCGGACAAGGACGATAAACCGTAGGTCCCGTCTCCTGTATCTTCAGTCTTATAACAGGGGACGTTAAGAACCCACACACTATTCGCAAAGAGTAGGGCACGAAGTTCCCGGTGTTGTGGTCTGGCCTTTGTGTAGTAATTTACAGCATGTGTACAGCGCATTTGAACATTACATATGAAAAATGCGCTATATAAATTGATTATCATTATTATTATTAACTAAAGTTAATATAGTTATTATAGTTTTGGGGTTCAATGTTTAATAGGATGGATTTCAGTGTACATGTGTGTGAAACTTACTTGCAGACATGCTGGCACTCCTAACATGATTTTTATTTTTCAAGTCTTCAACCTGAACATAATCACTCAAATGCCTTGCTCTAGTTCCAGTCCTATTCTGCTTGCTGTGAGAAGCCCTGGAACCTGACCAAGTCTTAATGGGAGAATTTTCCGTACTCAGAGCTAAGAAGAAATTTTTTAAAAACAGTTGAAGATTATTCACAGAAATCACTCTTTATGTGTCCGTTGTGATTTAATTTTATCCTTGGTACAATATGGTATTTTCCTTTTTTATATTCATTTTCATATATTACCATTCGCCAGAACAAAGTGAAGTACCAAATTGTAGAAAGGGTAAAATAAACCCCATCATGTCCACTAGGGGATAATCATTCAAACTTAATGTCACTCCCTTTGTTTTGAAAGTTATACAATGTATATGTGATGGCGTATTTACGGGTGGAGCCTCTCTCATCTGGGAAAGATTTTCTATTTTATTTTTAAAATTTTTCTGATTATTGTGCCTATGGGTTGATGTAATGCGCTCCACTTGTGATTTCTATGGTCCCTTGTTTCTAATTTTCCTGGACCCAATCCTGACATGTACATTGCGTATTGTTATGTTTTCATGTTTTCACGTAACTGTTGTAGTTTGAAATGAATTTAGGTCACTGACAATGATTACAAACTACCATAGTTTTCTTGATAGTATTGTAGCGGCGTCAGCTCCAGTAGCTAGTAGTAGATCCGTGAAACTAAAAGACTAAAGACTCACAGGTTCCACAAGGCTCAGGTTTATTGTGCAAACTTTTACAGTGATCCTGTATGGTAGGACGTGTTGGGGCGAACGCTCTAGTAGGTTTTGAGTTGTACAGCAATAACTGGTGGTTTCCGTCAAATTTCTGTGAGCCTTATGGGTTTTTTACATGTGCTCGCGATATTTAAACTAAAGTCACGTGGTAGCTAGCGGAAAATCATTGTGACATAAATGCGGTAAAAAAGGGAAATACATAAAATTGTACGAAATAAAACCAAGGCATGCGGATGCCGTTACAGCATCGATCAAGCTTTCTAAGACTGGGAGCAATTTACAGAGTAGAAATCTTTGACATGATGCACAGGTCTACAGCTTCTTGCAAGTAATATATTCCATACTTCAGTGACTCTTGAGAGAAATGAGACGCTTTTCGGGAGAACGAAACGAGACAAGAGGTGGTAACTTACATTTGAGCAGTACTGTACTATTATTTTTCTCTCTCTTGCTCTTTCCAAATAATTCTTTCTTTATTTCTTATTTAATTTTATCTAGTTCGTTCGTTCGATCGTCTGTCTGTCCGTCCAACCTATTGTCCGTCCTTCAGTCCATCTGTTATGTATGCATTCAATTTTTACTAAGTCTTGTGTAAAATACAAAGTCATAAAAGATATAATTATAGCACTGGTATGTGTATTAGTGTACATTCTATATCATTTTTACAATATTACTTACTAGCAGTTCCATTTCTCATTGCAGTGATCCACATATTTCTTGCAGCCGGTTTGGGAGGCTGTTGCTTTGTAGAGCCTTTAAGTTGGGAGTTAGAGTATGGTGACTTTGCTGTCAAAATAATATAAATTAACTTAAGTTAACTTTACTTCATCCATTTGGGTGCATATAAACACAACTGTGCAACACAGAACATGTTTTTTTTTTAAAAAAAATAGCTGGTTACTGTTTGATCAGCTACTTGAGCCTTTATAATTTTTGGTCAAATATTTCTGTATTAATATTTATAATTTTATTGGTGTGAAGACTAGCGCAAACCGTTGAAGGCAAAACAAGAAAATCATACTGTATGTGTTTATAATAATTATCAGTTAGGGCATACTTCAATTAAACATTTAAAACAGTATGTTGTAACTTGAAAAGCTACTGACAGTAAATTCACTTCACTTTACGGTAACCAAATTTTACAACATAGTATAAAATTGTGTGAAGTACATGTACATGACTTGTATGTATCATAAGGTTGAATCTTACCAACTCGAGACCGTCTACCTTGCACAGACTTTGACCTCCGTGAACCACCTGTGAGTAAGAACAAAATTTATAAGTAAGCAATTCATGTATCCAGAATGTCCATCAAAATGGCACACACAAATGTCATATAGAAAGAACATTTACATGTAGTGCTTATCTCACCAGACGGGGGTCTTGGCATGTGTCCACTACCACCAGAAGCAGCACTGCCCTAAATAAACATAGTTTCAAACAATAACCATTACAATTTAAGCTAGGGATCTTTAATAATGACATCATGGAGGCCTCCTATAGCATGACATGCTCTCTCAGTTTCTCTTCATCCCGTTCTTCTTTCCATTAATTAATTTCCTTTGTTCTATATTTCAAAGTCACTGAACTTTATTTCTGAATTTAGATCAGGCTTGAAAGCCAGCTACTGTTTGGGAAAATGAGCAGTGATAGAACAGAACTGAGATTGTAGTCTTAAGCCGGTGGGAAACATGTATAAATCTACCATTCCAGTCAAAATTTTACAATGTTGGAGTTACATTGATGTTTCATACTTGTCTAGAGGTACCTACTATAATAGAACAAAATTGAACCAAAATTCAATAAATTACTAGGTAATCAGTTCGGTAATCGAACAAAATCAAACATCTTCTTTGCTATGAGTTTGATTATTAAACCAATCGCACCAATTAAACCAATCCAAAAATATCGAACGCAATCGAACTTAATCCAATTCGATTTTGTTTGGAATGCATCTCTTAACACCCTGAAAATAGGTAAATCACCCAGCAGTAATCAAAATTAACACACAGGAGTCTGGTAAATGTTCGAATGAGTATGATTGTTGACCGTTTGGTAATCAGAAGATCAGTTTTGTTTGATTGACCAAATGTCTTTGTGAGTTTGATTATGTTTGATTACCAAAAAACCCAATCAAACGATTGGTGTTTGATTGGGTGCCCAACATTAGATTAAATCTATACCCCAGGTTCTTACAGAAGTATGGTTTTTTAAAACTGTACTTCTGCTTCTTTAAAGAGCAGATTCCACTATCGCATATATAGGATATGATGTCTTTGGCTATACGCTGTACAAGTAGCCAACTTGGAACTATGCACATCTTATTGCTCATAGAATGATACCTGCTTGACATTAATGTAGACACCATAAAGGTAATTTGTAGAGTTAAGCCACTGACAGTTTGTCAATCAGCCTAGTAAGTGTCAGACAAAATTTGTTTTCTCCACTAGAATGCTACACTTGCAGTACTTGAAAAGTGTCCATTCAAAACTTAAAAAATGATTTCAAATTAAGCTCAAATACAGTTGTAAGCTTGATGAATTTAGCACAAAACTTTAGTAATTAAGCATATTTACTAAAATTTGGAAGCTTACCACTGAGATTGTAGAGCCATTGGACACATCAGAGTATGCATCCACATCCTAAAATAACGGATTAAAAACTCTAACTATCGTGTCAACAGTAAAAGATGTAAATAAATGTAAGATACATTGCCATCGTCCAGAGAATCGAAATCACACCGATGGAGTGACTGAAAATATAATACACAAAAATGACCTACCTCTACCGTAACTCCTGGAATTGGCATTGGTTTTATCTGTCGTTTATTCCTTCTGTTCGTAAGCTTATACTCTGTCCAATTCCATAGTCTTTGTTACATTTTCTTTCTGTAAATTCATTGAAGAAAGCGCGGTAAGTCATAAATAGGCTTCCGTACTACGGTACTTGAAATGGCCTTACTATAAAAGGTTAACCTTTGGTTGCCGCTAACTGTCCATCGTATAACTAAAGAATCGATCTGCCTCGTTACCTTTTATTATCATCTTCATATTTCATACTTTCAGCCTCTACAAGAAGCCTTTTCCAAGATGTTGACGCCAAATTTATAAAGACATTTTCGTTCCAAACCGCTTGGTTTCTTTGGTTTCTTGTCATCACAACAGTATTTAGCGCCTGCAGTGACAAGTCACCCCTTGTCAGCGGCCAAAAGTAGTGCCAGATTTCCCTTTTATTTGCGCGGTCATAGCAAATAATATGAAAACGGAAATTCTTTCGAATTCTTGCCATTACCCGTTTTGCAAATTTAGTAGTTAGACGATGAGAAAAACTATACAAATCTGGCCAATCTGTGCTATGTTGATGTAAGAAAGGCCAACACTGTCAAACTTGGAATTTTTACTATACTCATTTTAAGGTGGGGTTCTAAACTATCTCCTCCCAAACATCCCCCAAAATTTACAAAACACTGTAAAACATAGTTATGTGTGATGACTGAACGGTTTTTAGATTCCTTGATACACAAACGTTAAGCAGTGAAAAAACGGCCTTCAGGTAAGCCCCCGCCTTAAGAGGGTGAGGAAACATCTTGGGCATGGGGGTCTTGTGGGTTTGGCGGAACATTTTTTCAGGTAGGGGAGGGGGGCTGACTAGTGACTTGAAGTGGGGGGGCTTAAGAGACTCCTCTCTTAGTAAGTCTTTATTTTTTCGGAAAAAGTGGGGGGGGGGGGGGCTAGCCCCCCGGCTCCTCCATCCCTGTCTTGTCGCAGTCTATTCAGGGAAGAGTATGTAATCATGAAGTGACTCCACAAAGGTTATTTCATGTGCATGCCAGAGTCGTGTAGAAGACGGAGCATAAACAAATTAAACAAAAACTTTATTACATGTTAAGCTTGTTCATTACAAAATTTGTCATTTGTCCTTACAACAACTAAAACATCTCCTGCTAAAAATCTTAATGTTCTCAAGTTGACATGAATAACACGTCCAATCGTCAACGCAACGCTAACTTCTACTGAGCAAAGCTTTCTTTCTTTTGAACACTTCAAAAAAACTAACGCAGAAAAGCTGCAAGAGCGCATGCCAAGAGCATGAAGGCGCTGACCATATTTGGTACTTTGGCTCCATTGCACAAATCCCCACTGCAGCAGTTGATGTCGCAATCAACCTTCACTGAGGGATCAGAAGACTTGCACAAGTCAGATGTATCAGCATCACAGGCCGATGAATCACCACAACCCTTGACATATATTGCGACTGACCCTACATCACTTTTTCCTGACACATAGGCTTTGCCACAGCGGTCTAGACCTGATGCACAGGTCACCTCTTTTTTGTTGCTGTCACATTCTTCCCAGCTCGTAGTGGTATAACACTGATAGCACTTGAGGCCATATCCTGCAAAAATATCAATGATGTTGTTCATGTTCTACAGTAAAACTCTAAACGTAAGTAAGAACCTGTAAGTGTTAAGCTCAATCTAGTGCCTAAATCGGCACTAATTGGCAACACTAAAAAGGGAAGAAGAAAATATTCACAAAAATCGGAAATGATCTTTTTGAAATCCTAATATATATATAGAGTCAAATTAAGAAAAAATTCATGAATTAAAATGTATACAAATTATTAAAAATAAATAGATAAATGTGAATTAATTAAAAGCCAAGTTACACTAGGTGTTGCTTAGATAAAGTACTAAACTAAACTTGCAAATATAAACAATATTAATTTAGAAAAAAAAAATTGTTAAAATGGAACATGACTTGAACCAAGTTAAACAATGCAGGAATTTAAATAAATAGTGCCATCAATGAAATAGTGAAGCTGTTTATTACAAGGTGGTGTTCAAATAATATAATCTAGGGTTCTTAAAATTCTAAACAAAATATGTTTGACAAACAAGATTGGTATCATTATTTTAATAATGTAATTAATGTTATTTCCCAAGTTTAATTGTGAAATTGTGTCCCCTATCATGCTATAAGTTGAGGGTTTTTACCCTCGGCTAGATTCTTTAGACACTTCAATACAGTCATTCATTCATTCATTCATTTTATTGTCAAATGTTAACTCGAGATTTTTATTTATGCGACAGGGAATCGAAGGGAACGAATAATCCATGTGCGATATAAGACGAGATTGCTGTCATCGTGTTTGCGAACGGGACTTTGGGCGCGATGCTCAACGAGTTTGCCAATTCAAGCAGAAAGGTCTCTGAAGAGTCCCATGGCCGAAACGAAGCGCTGTGAAATTTTTACAAGTAGCTGTCAAATTTTATTGTCAAAATTTGAAACTGTAGTGAGTTGCGCATTTGGTCAACATCAGCAACTAGTAGAAATTTCATTTCTAAGCAGTAATCATCGTAACATGCAAGGGTTAACTTCTGACATGACTTTAATTACATGAATTTCCAGTTTGAAATTTTCAAAAAAATTTCTGGGCGCTGCCTGAGGTCACATGAATTCTACGCTTGGTCTTTCGTTTTCACCGCATGCAGCATTTTGAGTTACAAGCTGTTCTATTTCTATTCTCTGCTTTAGAAAAGGGAAGTAATGAAATCGGTTTTCTTTTCTGAGCAAAAACAGAGCACGTAAGTCAGTAAACAAAATTCAAGCGACCACATATGACAGACAATGCAAGAACTGAACACGCGGCTTGACCGACTTTGCTGTAAAACATGCATCCTTCGATACATTTACAGCTTACCACTTATGCGCAAGAAAAGCTACCTTTCGGAATACAATTCTGAGGCAAAATCAATACTAGAACTCGTATAAACCTTAACGAGCGTTCGAGTTTATCACGCAAGTGCCGAAAGAGTGGTCGTGCATTTTTTCACTTGCGATACACAAAATGTTCTCCAGCGCAAAGTTACACAGCAACCAGCACAGCAACACTCCCACAATTGATCGAGACTTCAAAATTTGAAAATAAAAGGACTAAACGATGTCGATTTATCGAAACGCGGTACTTTTTAACACTGACTTGTTGCATAACAGTTCCGGCTAAGCGAAAAATGGGCGCTGGCTGACCTCCAATCGAAGGCCTTGAAACTGCTTAATTACGGTAACTTTTCTTGGTTTTTAGTGCAAAGAATTTCAAGTTCAAGTGTGATGTTATTAACTTACCGATGGAGATGCAAAGAAGAAAAGCGAGAACAAAAAGTGATTTCATCTTCAAAGGCGTAATCTCTCTAGCTTCTGAACTCCGTTTGTGAAACTTCAAAAAGCAGTTCAACAGTGACGTTTTTGCTGAGTGGGCTTTATTTGTATAATGGCAACAGTGGTTTTGATTCCTGTCAAAAGTTCTAGCCAATCAGCTTCTTTTGGGGACGTCATCTTTTTTTTCGATCTAGCGTAAAAGTCCGATTGAGTTCGATTGAAATTAAGCTCGATTGGGTTCGATTTACTATGCCGGGTAGAAAGAATACCCGTTTCTGAGAAAACCTAAAAGGTCAGAACAAATTTTGACGACACACCGAATAGATGTCGGTTGCCGCAGACTCCGGAAAAAAAACAAAGAAACAAAAAACAGAAAATATAGTAAATTATGGAGACGATCACTGTCAAGAAAGTCACTTTTGTAGCTAACTAATCATGTCTTGTCTGTTAGGACCTTTCAGTGTTTAACATTTATACAGAAGGCGGGCAAGCGTACGTATTAAGAATCAAATCGAGTTTCTAGGAATTCGTTTAACAATGGAGATGTCTTTATTACGAGGCAAATGCTTTTCCCGGCAAACATTTCTAAGAATAAAGTTTTTTTTCTTGGAATTACATGACGGCCTTACTGCTGCTCAGTGGAAAATGTGTATGTTAATTCATGTTACACATGGGAACTTTTAACGCAACATTGTTGCATTGTTGCACATGTCGATCGGTACCTAATTTTCGCGATTTCAAAATAATCGCGAAATTTAATAACCGCGAAAAAAAAAACATTGCGCGAAGATTAAACACGTGAAAATTAAGGAACTGCATCTATCTATATACCCTGAAAATATCAAGATGTCTAATGTACAGATGATATTTCCTGTAATCAAGTTTGATTGGCTAATGCGAGGACAAAGTGCACAAAACAGGAGAAGGAACCCGTTTGGTGGGGTGGGAGAACGCGTGGCGATCTCATAGAATGTCAAAATAACCATGGAAGAGTCGTCACTGACCTAAATGATAAAAATGCGTCGTAAAATATGGCAGACAGACGCGCTCTTTGTAGGCGGTTATCACCGCATCTCAACTTTTACCTTACAAGCCTCTGTACATCGGAGAAACAACATTCAGCTTCAGAAAAACCAACCCCTCATATGTCATTCATTGCAGTAATGACAACAGCAACGATTTTAAAGCCCCACAATAGATGGAGAATTGAAATCAGTCCTTAATTTTGCTGGAGAAAAGGAAATTCCATCTATGTTTTATCACCGTAAATGTTGTCGCTAAAGCCGGAATAAGATAAACTCCGAAATAGAGGCGAGGTGGTTAAAACTACGCCAAAAAAGAAGATCATCAAATGCGATAACACAATCTACGATTAGAAAAAATGTGTTTAGAAAAGCGTATATATGAAACGTTTCAAAAAATATAGTGCCTTTCAAATTTTTGAGCAGACGAAACTTTTGAAAGACTGTGCTAGGCTCCCACAGTGAGCAAAGTTATGGAAGCTGAGGAGGCAGCTAATAGTAATGCTTGAATTTTTTAAGAATTTAAGATTGTAAAGTTACAACTGATTAAATTTAAAGATAATTTTGTCGACAGGCGTTCATTTGGTGTCACACAGGTCAAACACTCAACTATTCAAAAGCACATTTAATCCGTAAGGCCATACAGGGGAGCTTTTTTAATTCAAAAAGGCAGAACACTTGATCCTGATGGTCTTGGGAACTTTTTATATTCATGCCTTCTGAAATCACTAGAAATACATCTAAAACTGCTCTCGTCAAGAAATATATCAATTTATACTGATGAATACCACTGGGGATTTTCTTTTAACTATAACAGTTTGAAAGTCACTAAGATGTCCTCCCCCCCGCTATGTGCAGATCAAAAGTAAAAAAATACATGACCCACCCCCTTTCTACTCCGCCGCCCCCCTACATATTGAACAGTCCCTTAAAAACATCTTTGATCATTGAATTTTGTTTAAAAAAAAAAGGGGACAGGCAGGGACGGGACCAACAGCAGGTGTCCGCCTTATAGAGGTGTCCGTCTTACAGAGGTGTCCGTCTTATAGAGGTGTCTGCTAAGAGAGAGTTGACTGTATACGCATTTTAAATGGGTAAAGTACCATCTTGGGTACGGTCTTGTCGCAGTCTATTGAGGGAAGAGTATGTTTATGAGGTGACTCCACAAAGGTTATTTCATGTGCACCCCGGAGTCGTGTAGACGACTGAGAATAAACTAATTAAACAAAAGCTTTACTAAAGCTCGTTCCTTACAATTGAGCAAAGCTTTTATATTTTTAACAACTTCACAAAAACTAACGAAGAAAAGCTACAAGAGCGCATGCCAAGAGCATGATGGCGCTGACCACTGGTACTTTGGCTCCATTGCACAAATCCCCACTGCAGCAGTAGATGTCACACTCGGTGATCTTCACTGATGGATCAGAAGAATTGCACAATTCAGATGTATCAGCATGACACTCCAATGAATCACCACAACCCTTGACGTATCTTGCGAATGACGCTTCATCTCTTTTTCCCGACACAAAGGCTTTGCCGCAGCGGTTTAGACTTGAAGGACAAGTCACCTCTTTTTTGTTGCTGTCAAAGTCAACCCAGCTCTTAGTGCTATAGTACTGGTAGCACTGGAGGCCATATCCTGCGAAAATAGATTTTGCTCATTTTCATTAGGTTCGACTCATGTGAAGTTCGACGTTTGCCCTGGGCCTAAGAACCTTAATTTAAGTGTCGAGCTAATTCTTGTACCCAAATCGGCACTAATTGGGACACTAAAAAGGAAGAAGGAAAAAATTCACAAAAATCTAAAATCTTCTACAATTCAGTCATCATATATGTTAAAATTAAGAAAAAAAGCAACAAAGTCATAAATTAAAATATATACAGATTATCATAAATAAATAGATAAATATGAATTGGTTAAAAGCCAAGTTAACAATGCGGGATTTAAATAAACAGTGCCATCAATAACCTTGTAAAGCTGTTTATTACAAGGTGGTATTCAGATTATATTATGCAGGGTTTTTAAAATTTTTAACAAAATACGTTTGACAAACAAGATTGATATTTTAATAGAAGATAGGAGTCGTGCACGTGTTTTGGATCAAATATACGTAGTAAATTTTAAATTACATAGCTCGTGGCTAACGCAGCTATGCAAGATACTTTAGATACTTATAAAGTCATTCATTCATTCATTCATTCATTCATTCATTCATTCATTCATTCATTCATTCATTCATTCATTCATTCATTCATTCATTCATGCGATATCATACGAGTTTGCTAATCGAAAGCAGAAATGGACAGAAGAAAAAAGAAAACCAGCTGAACTTTGATAACGCGCGCCTTTTTTAATGTTCATTCAAGTGATTGGTTGAAGCGCAGCAAACACATTCAAACTTTCACAAGAGCGAAATATTCAAATTCATTCATCTGTACAGTGAGCTCGGGAATTTTTTAGGATTATTTTCAAACGTTTTTGAAGCACAACTCGGTTAATAAAAACCGACTAAAGACAATGTACATCTTAGATTGTAAAAGCTCGGTGTAAACAAGAACTGGACGGCGGCCGTTCTGCCGTTTTGAAAACCGAGATAAGCCTCGACTGGCCTAAGGTGAATGTTTTAAAAGGTGGCTGGTATCGGTTCTCAGCACATTTCAGCTCTTATACTTTGACGGGTCAGTCCAACAAATTTTTATTAGTTACTGCTTCAATAATGGTATCAAATAAATACCCAATGATTGGTGAATACGTTTTGGTTATTTGATTGACGATACTGGTTACCATAGCAACAGTATGACCCTTAAAAACACCCTTAATTTTGGCTTTAAGTGCTTAAAAATTAAAAACGAGCTTGATGACCCCAATTTTTTTTATTATTATTGAACATTGATCAGCATGTTAAGGTACAACTTTCTGCAAAGTTAAAAAAAATTATACGAAGCCGTTTTAGAGCCACCTGTGCTTCTGGTGTTTTGGCACCGAAAATTCTGCTTCCATAGCACCTGGACTTCTTCTTCGGTTGAACTTTGCGCTTTATTTGGAAATTTTCCCATTACAGACTGGCAAATAACTTGGCGAAGAACTTACTTGGTTGATTGAAAACTTGTATCCTTGCTTATTCAGATGCTTGCCGAGTGTAGCTATCATCACTCTGTAAGCTGTCTGGTTCGAAGACAAGACGTCACTTTTTTGTCCTTTTACTTTAGGGCAGAACTTTTAGTTCGGCTTGCTCGTTTTACTCCGGCGCTACACGTTTTCCACACATTTAGCCCGAACGAGGGGCTAATATTGTGTTTGGCTTCTTTATAGAACTATTTTTTAAGCGTTGTACTGTTGTTCCCCTAGCGAATGTTTGCACTCGTGTTACACGAAAGCTGCACTCCTTCTTTAACCAATCAGAATTAAGTAATATTTAATGTATATTATTATCATCGTAACATGACAAACCTGGAGCAAAGAACAACATATTTTGACAGTCGAAAATAAAGCAATTACATGACTTTTCTTTCGTTTTCCCCGCATGTAGCATTTGAGTTACAAGCCGTTCTAATTCTATCCTCTGCTTCAGAAAAGGGAAGTAATGAAATGGGTTTTCTTATCTGAGCAAAAAAGAGCACGGTGAGAGCAAGCAAGCCAGTAAATACAATTCCAGCGTCCACAGTACACATGACAGAGGCAAATTCTAAGGCAAAATCAACCCTTAAAATCGTATAATTTCTTCCTTGAAACTCTGAATACTGTACAGAGCGTGCAATTTAACAATCACTAGAATGCCGAAAGCGACAATTTTTTCCGCATTCGGTACACAAAGCGTTTTCCAGCGCAGAATTGCATAGCAACGATCCCACAGTTCATCAAAACTTCAAATTTGAGAATAAAACATCTCGATCAGTCGAAACGCGGAGTTTGGGAAGCGATAAATGGGCGCGGGCTGATATCTAATCGAAAGCCTGTAACTGCTCAATCACGGTCACTTTCTTGGCTTCAGTGCAAAGAATTTTAAGCTCAAGCAAAGTGTGATGTTAGTAACTTACCGATGGAGATGCAAAGAAGAAAAGAAAAAACAGAAAGTGATTTCATCTTCAAAGGCGCAACGCTCTCCCCTGACTTCTGTTTGGAAGACGCCAAAGTGCCGTTCGACGGCAAAAAAATCTAAAACTCCTTGTCGTTATTCAGTGGCCTTTATTTGTATAGTGAGTCAATGAAAAGAGTGGTTTTGATAATTGTCAAATGTTCTAACCAATCAGCTTCTTTTGGAGCCGTCATGATTATTTAGATCTTGAGTAACTTCATTCCTGGAAAGAGAATCTGTTTCTGAGAAATGCTATGAGGTCACAGCAAGCTTTGACGACACACCGTGTTTCATTGCCTTTCCAAACACTCGAAAATAATAAAATCATTTGGCCTTCGCCCTCGTACTTTTATCTGTTTTCTCGTGTTTGGAAATCCAGTGAAACACTCGCCCTCCCATGGGACCCCTCCCATGACCTTGCTGCATTATTTTTCTGTTCCAGAAACACCAGCTAGCTGAGCTACACATGCAGGAATAAGGATTTCGAGATGCCTCGAAGTCGTTGTAGTAATTTCGAAAGAAGACTTCCTTATTATAGGAAATTAACGCTTCATGAAATTAACGCGAATTTCGATTTTTCAACGCAAAAAAGCAAACGAAGCGAGCGAGCGAGAAGCGCGAGATGCGAGCGAAGCGAGCGAAAGAAAAATGGAGAGGCTGTGGACATGTTTGAAGTATTAGACTCCTCCCCTTGTCATCGCCTTGTAATTTACAACTCCGCCTCTTGACCTTTCAATTAAATCGGACCAATAAAATTTGAGCGGTAAAGTGCTTGTTTAATTGGCTACAAATGTCAGCTTACAAAACAACTACACGTGTGGTGACAACAACACGTGAGCTTTTATTTCGGTGTTGAGGATGTCGTCTGAGACGACTTCTTCAACCCCCCAAAAAACCTGCAAAAAGAGGCAGAAAGCCGAAATCAAGCGGATCCTCCAATTTTTGTAGAATATGCAGGTGCTCATTCACGATTCGCTTGGGGAACTTCGGCAAGACATCGTACATCTCTACGGAAAATTTATTTGTCGAGCCAAAACGCGAAGGTGTTTTACGGCGAAAGTTGGCAGACGTCTTGGTCGATTTTGGAATTGCAGTGCAAGAAGACGAATTTTGTTCTAGTAGAGTGTGTTCATCTTGTGCATCTAAAGCTAGAAGTGCAGCAAGCAATGTTAAATTTATAAAGAAATCTCTAGCGCGACCGATAGATTGGATAGATGGCGTAGAATCTCCTATAAGGCAAGTTGATCGTGACGAGTGATTCAAAAGAATGTCTCGTTCGCTTCACACGTCTTCGGCGATGCCGGCCGAGGTGCCGGCCAAGTGATTCGCCAAAGAATCCTAAACAACGCGAGCAAAACCCGTCAAAGCAGTCTCAAGCGAGAAGGTCCATTTCTTTTAACTGTAGTACCGCTACAAGTTCATCTTCGACTCCAATTGACGAGGACAGCCTCTTTCTGCTCGTCTTTGAGCGACGAAACGTTTGAATCACAGCATGTCAATAGTGATGACAACTCGAGCAAACCGCAAGACGTGCCTGCAAGCAATCATGATCGGCCGTTGTCAAGGTGATGACACTTTTGCCGCCTTTCAACCAATGGGAATTTTCCGTTTCTGGAGAAACGGGAAATTCAATATTTCCAAAGATGTCTACAGCCCTCTATTTTTTTTCGCTCCGCGCCCCCCCCTCCCCCCACCCCCTTGCTTCTTCCGTTTTGCGCTTGCGTCCAGCTCTCTCGCCGTTCTCACCGCGCGCTCATCGATCGAAAAAACACGAAATAATAGAGGGCTGCGAACAGTTTACAGAGCCTGAGATCATAGTTAGTAGTAACTATGCTGAGATTGATTAAAACTGCCGCTACAGTAGATCACACACCGGGTAAAAATTCCTTATGCCTGCGGTAAAAGGTATCTTTGTCAGCGGTACCTCCAATAGTCCCAGTTTCCCGCAAGTTTCCCTGTCATGTGTCCTCTCATGTTTCACGAGAGGAATCCTCATCATGCATGCATGTCAGCCAGCATGTTCCTGGTTCCAAGGATTTTTTGGACATCAGCAAAGAACAACAGGTAAAGTCTTGTTTAATTACGAGAAGATCTAGGAAATATATCTGCTGACATTGAGAGAGCGGAGAGAGAATTGAGAGACCGTCGGCAGACGGCCTTGGCGGTGATCGTTAGAGCACCATACGTACTGTAGCTAGTATAGACGGGACCCCAACCCCTCCTTTTACTATGAAAAGCACAGACGTTTTCGAACCACAGACGCAAATACCAAGTTGATGTTTTTGTTTTTGTCGCGCTTTCACTCCCACCGATGAGATGGAATGCTTGATAAGCTATTTACAACTTGACTTCTTGTTGTTGTAAACAACGCGCAAGAGAATATCTGCGACTTCCGGTTTTCGTTCGTTTAGTGTTTTGGAATTTTTCGCAAATTGGAGGCCATTTTGAGCTGCTATACACCAAATTGCTAAACATTCCGCAAAATACATTGTTTGCAAGCGTAAACTGCGGGAATCAAGGTCCAATTAAGCAGAATAAGGAAAATTTCTGTTATAAGTTAATTAATTGAATAATTGATCTGTCGCAGTAACCTTTAACTTTTGATTTCTCATGATCTGACGAGCCTGCTGCTTGTGTTACTACTAAGAGTGTTTTATAACATTATACTTTAACAACTAGTAATACGTGACTCACAGGGCCTTGCGAAGCTCTGGGTTGGGGAGGGGGGGGGGGTGGTGTTATAAATAAGGAGTGGATTATTTGAAGTTGAACATTAATTGAATTGTACAAATTCAATTTTCCACAGTAGGCAGGAAGATATATTTGTTAGAAATTTAAAAATATTTTTTGGAGGGGTAGTAACTGGTAATTTGTTATTGTTGCCTAGTAACGGGCATGGCCGTGACACCCTCGTTCCCAGGGTCTACTCCGCTTTGAAGATGGCGGCTCTTTCTGGTTCGTAAAGAGGTATAAAGCGTTGGGAAGCGCAGGCTATTTTCAAAATCATCGACAAATTATTGGATAGTCGCATTTTGGACATTTATTTGAGGGCATAAAAAAAAAGAACGAACGGCAGGAGGATTCAAACCCTCCGCCCGCGCGCCCCTGATGGCGATGAAAGGTTTATAGCCTGAATAGGCGTTGAGTGAGTATTATGTGGAAATCAGTGTTATTTTAATCCGAAAAGAAAAACGATAAAAATGAAAGGCTCAGGATTCGAACCCACAAAAAAAAAAAATAAAAAAAAAATAAAAAAACCCTAGCCGGATTCGAACCCCCACCCTCAGTCCCGAAGATCTGATTTCAAGTTCGACGCCTTACACCATTAGGCCACCAGCGCGCCATTTCCGCCACACATCAAGCTCACAAATATATATGACCGTAAACTCCACACGAGATTTCATCCCGCCTTAGCCCTTTGAGGGACAAAATTATACACCCTGCTACGCTCGGCCTTCGGCCTTGCTTCGCGAGGAACAAAACGTTTAGACAGATAAACTTTTGGACAAAAAAGTTTCTGAATATTTTCCATCCCCACAAAAACATACCGTATTTTCTCAATTAAACGCCCCCGGCGTTTATTTCAAACTAGGCACCATAGATCGGGCGTTTATTTGAATGGTGCAGTTTATTTGAGCAAAATGTTTATTAAACAAGGGTTTTTAATCTTTATTTGTGGCATGAATGTATCTTGCCATCGAACCTAAAGCATATTACACCTCAAATAATATTCGGGGCCCAGCGTTTAATCGGGAAAATACGGTAGTCTAATGATTTTACCACCCAAACATGGAGTATGTTAACTCATGAAGCCTCAACATTACCTCCCCCCTGGCACCGCTCCCTCCCCCTCCAAGCATTTGGCTGTTCAAGTTAAACTTCTCAAACTCATTAAGGAGGTTTAAGGAGGTTAAGGAGGTTTGGATACCTGGTCTTAGTTAGCATAGATGTTATTACATTTGGTTTCTCGGTTTACTCGGTAGGTTTTGTTTCACTCGAGAAGACTGATATTAAACACTCCGCGGGCAGTGTTTCATTGGCTACCCAAACACCTCAAATTTCGTCAAAAATACTCCACTAGGATGTGCCAGAATGTTGGAAGATTATTTTTGTTAATTATAGGCTTATTAACTTTCTTCGGCAGGCGAGGGAGTTAAATATACAAGGAGAAATATTTTGACATTACAAACTTGCTATGGAAGAGCCTGTGTTATGCAAAGTCAAGGGTTTGTTTGATTATCATGCTTTGAAGTCAGATGAAGTTAGTTTTAAAGCGAATGAGATTCTGGATATAATTAGTATACAAAGCACAGCATGGTGGACTGCAAGAAACCAAGATGGCTCTGTTGGCCTTATTCCGACTAATTATGTGCAGGTAGTGGGAGATGATGTGTCACATGTACCTTTCCATGAAAACATGCCAGAAGTTGGAAACCGTGCATCATCTAACCAGGTAATTTTTTTCAAATTCATTATGAATTAATGTCTGTGTCTCAATTACATGTAGATTGTAATATGCAGGGCCCCTTTTGATACCAGCCAAGTGCTGATTGGGCCACCCTGCCTAAATAAAACAGACTTGACTTGCCAAATAATAACAAGCGACCCAATTTTATTTCTCTTTAATGGACTGGATCGGAGCTTTAAAATGACAACCTTCACTGTTCATATAGACCTGATAAATCACAACCGAATAATAAAACAAAGGTATGAAATAAATGTTTTTTGTAGTCAGTGTTTCTTTTACTTTGTTTTATTGCCTAATTAACTGATGTGAAAATTGATTTGCAACTGTTGTATTTAACTGGTTTAATATATGCAAGCCAGCACATTTGATATTCCTCTGAGTTTTCAAACTTTAAGATTTATGTTTGCACATTAAGTTTTCAACCCAAATAAATTTAATAGCACAGAACATTTTCTGACCTGACCAATCATTGAAAATCGATGATCAGAAATCAATCGATCAAATAATATCAGTCGATAATAATTATTGTAAGTTAATTGATATCGGTTGGTATCGGCCAATCAATGACCAATTGGTACATGTAGTCACAAATGAAATTTCCTTAAATATATATTATTATTATATTTATTGCCATCGATTACAAGTCTAATTATAAAATGCGTAGACAAATGGTACCATGCCTGTGATTCCAGTGTAGAAATTGGTGAGGCATTTGGTTTAGCGAACATTATGTTGTACGTACATAACAGAATTTTTATGGTTGTGTTTGTCAAGTGTCTTGTACACTAGTGTACACGTAGACCTTGCGCGTTTCCTCAATAATATTGTTTTTACTGCATGACATTAATGAACAAATGAGATACTGATCGCTTTTAAGAGTTGCTGAGTTGATATACAGTCAAATCTTGCCTTGCGGACACCCCGCTATTGCAGAGACTCGCTATTTTGGACAAAATCCAGATCCCCGGCGAAAGAAGTTTGACTGGAAATGACTCTTGCTATTACGACTCACGCTATAATGGACACTAGATGACGCCACAGTGTGTCCGCTATAACAAGGATATTGACTGTAATTTGTTTTAGTTTGACAAAAAGCCTCTGCAGCAATGTGATTGTTGTTTTCTTCAACTCAAATGACTAGAAAAACCAAAAAGACGATGGAGCAGTGATACCAGGAAATGAATGCGATACTGTGATTGCTAAATTCAACTTCAGGCGAAGATATGGGGATGAACTTACTATTCAGAAGGGTGACCGCATAGATGTAATTAGAAAGGCCAAGGATGGGTGGTGGAAAGGAAAGATTGGAAAAAGGATTGGATGGTTTCCATCAAACTATGTAACAAAGGACTGGGATAACGGTTATGAATGTGGACCTGATGCTTCTGTCATACACAAAGTCAAGTGCAAGTTCACCTTTTATGCTGATAAACCTGAGGAACTTAGTTGTGAAGTGGGAGACATTCTGGATGTTATTTATAAGCCTGAAGATGATCCTGAATGGTGGCTTGTGAAAAACCAAGATGGTTTAATAGGGCTTGTTCCTATAAACCATGTGACGGTAGTTATAGACACTGAAAATGAGCCTGCAAATGGAAACAAGTCAACATCAGTGAATTCAGCCAAGGTTTGTTGAATTTTGAACAGTCGGGTAAATTATTTGAAAGAACTATTCAAGCAGAGTACAACAAGTAGTTCATGCTTAGCTAAGTTTGAAAATTTGGCAATCCTTTTCCAACTGTGTGGTGAATAGCTGTTATAGTCATCTACAACTACCGTAATGATTCGATTTAGCGCCCTCCTTCCAATAAGCGCCCCCTTCCGAATAAGCGCCCCCCTTCGAATGTGTTTTTCTCAATAAGCGCCCCTATTCCAATAAGCGCCCCCATTCTAATAAGCGTCCCCATTCTTACAAGCGCCCCTATTCTAATAAGCGCCCCTATTGTGGATAAATGCCCCTAGTGAAGTCATTGACGTTGAATAGATAAACTCATAAACATTCACTGTACTGTACAGGTATATATTTACTGCTAAAATGAACAATTCTTTTAAAAGTAACTGAACTTTCGACAATTTGCTACTGTGACAGGTTCTGTTATTGTTAGTTATTTTAATATTTATTTAAGTTTTGTTTTGAACATTTGGTTGTTTCTCAAAAAATGAAATAAGCGCCCTGTCCCGAATAAGCGCCCTGTCTCGAATAGGCGCCCTCCCTTGAGGTACCAAAAGTAAATAAGCGCCCCGGGCGCTAAATCGAATCATTACGGTACCGATATATAGGAACATGATCCTATTTCTCACACTGAATTTGTTTTCATTTTCATTTTTTACTTTATACCCAACCCCGCAAGCTTGAAACTTTAAAAACTATAATGTGTTGAAATAATGGTAATCTTGTCTCCTCTTCCCTCCCTTCCCTCCTTCCCTCCTCTGTCTGTCTGTCTGTCTGTCTGTCTGCCTGTCTCTTAGTCCGTCCATCTTTCTGTCATTTAGCATTTTCAATTGCATACTTCTAGTATGCAATGTATATAACAGACTTCACAATGGCTGAACGTATCCTAAAACATTGTTTGCTTTAAGGAAGAGTCAAGTGAAAAATCTAAGAAAGGTTTCTTCTCTTCTGCAAGACACATATTTAAAAAGCTTGGGCGGAAAAAGGTATGTTTTACTGTAAGCTTTACATGTGTGCCAGTTACATGTATGGTAGCCCCTGAATACAGCCACCTCTCATCGCTCCTGGCTAAAAAGCCAAACTGGCTGGGATTGATGAGAGGCTGCTTTATTCACAGGCTACAGACGATTATATAGTAGAAGTTAATTGAGGCAACTTAGGCTACTTTGTCACATGGAGGACACGGGTTGTCAGAAGCTGTTTGTTGTAATTCTTCTTTAATTCCCTTTTTCTCTTTTTTATTTATGTTCCTACAGTCTATATACCGTGTACAGCCTAAATCGACAGTGTCATCATCATCGTCATCATCCGTAACAAACCATGTTACACAAGAAACCAAGCAATCCACAGGTATCTTCCTATGTTTTTTTTTATTGTGGGATATTTTAGGGTTTTGTACACCAGAAATTGATACATCTACAGTTTTTGATTGCATTATTATAGACAAAGGCTCCTTAGACAAAGGCTCCTGTGAGACAGGTCGTGAATGAAATTGCATCATGGGGCGGGGGGAGGGGGGGGGGGGGCACATGACCTTCCTTCTTCTTTATGGTCGTGCAAGACTCCTGCTCATTAATAAATTCCTTAGGCAAATTTCGTGAATTTTCTTCATTTTCAACATCGATTTCGCTAAAATTTAACAAGGATGCTAGGGGATGATGGAATTACATCATGAATGTCCTTTTACTGAGAGATGACCGTTGACTGTTATGTTACAAGTTCTTACAAGTTTAACTGCAGATATTGCGATTTTGTGTCCAAGTTTTCAGCTAGAACAGCGCATCAAATTAAACACAGCATATCCAATCAAACGTTCGCTAATCAAACCCAATCGGACACCTATCGTTCGATTGGGTTCGGTAATCGAACGTAATCAAACTCACAATAAAATTTGGTCAATCGAACAAAATCGAACGTTTAATTACCAATTAATTGTCGTCATCCACGTCAATCCACAGGCAGACCACCCTATGTGCTCGTGGTTAATTATTATTGTTGACCGTGAGACGAACAAAAGAAATTTTTTGTTTTTTTGTTACTGAAATAAAGCTCTGGAAATTACTTATCGTAACTACATTTCGCTTTAAATATCTCAATTAAGTTTAATGAGACGTTAATCGATTCATGTGTTGTATTTCTTCGCCTGCCCGGGCCGTTTTAAGCGCCTTTTAAATGAATAGCCGATTCCCTCTATAGCGCACGCCTGCAGGGAATCACGGTAGTTGTATTCATCAAACCATGCGTGAGACTCAGCAACGTGCATGGCTTGCAAGTTGGCGGCCACCAGCAGCGACCTCCTCCTCTTCAAACCGGAATTAACGTAAAACTACTGAAAATCTCGCCTGTCTGACGATGGCTGTCGACCAGTGAGTTGTTGCTCTATCTCTTCACCAAATTTTAGCTTTATCCCTCCAACATTTTCCGGGAAAATCTATGCTGAAATCATGCATACAGCTTTCTCAATATGATCGGTGCCCAACTCAGCGACCAAAGGAATTCGAAACACGCAGGCTGTTTCAAATTCAACAATCAGCGCTGGCATCCCGCAGTAGCCTAACGCGGTTCAAAACCTGATTGGTGAATTTGAAACGGCCTGATGTTTCGAATTCGTTTGGTTTTGAGGCTTCCGAAGACCTTTCGAGCCAATGTTTACAACAATGAACCTAATTATGATAATTCGCTATGTTCCAGCGCAAGGGACACAAAGCTGAGAACAATTATTTGTAATTAATTGTACAAAGATGTTAAAAACAAACATTCTCATGTAATATTTTGTTTGTTGTCGGCTTCAGTCGTCGCAGTTTGTGCATACTCTTTCATTTCAGTGTTAAGGCGGGAGACCCTAAACTACAAAATACCTTGGGCTCCCTTAGTATCCTAGGTTTAGGTTTTGGCCATGTTTGTGCTATTGAAGCTTTCATTTTCAGTAGTCATGACCATATTTGGTAAGTCACGTATCCAGAACACAAAAACTCTAAAACTCACTAAGCTTACATTTTTCTCCGTTTAAATCAACATAAGGGTAGTGTAACACACACTCCTGCTAAAGTTTTGAATTCGCCTTTAATACTTGCGTTAACTTTGCGATTCACTTGGATTACATATAAACAAAGAAAAACGAAGAATTAATAAACTAGAACTTGAAACTTTACTAAACAGAATACAACAATAATGAACAAGAATCGAAAAAAATACAAGATCTGTACGGCAACTCCAGAAAAACAGGAACTAATTTACAACCAAAGCATAAAGACTTTTCCGATTTGAGAACAAAGAATAGCGCTAAGGATGTTACGAAACTAGCGATAAACGATTACATAATGCGACACCGAGAAACTAACTTGCACAAAAATACATAATAATGAACAACGCTAAACAAAGAAACTAAAACTGAACAAAAACGCGAACATGAAACAATCGAACGCTCGTAATTACAGTAATAACAGTACCATATTTCAGTGTTTGTTTTGTCGCCATCCACGTCAGTCCGGTTGTTGTTAGCTGGGCAAGCTCCCGTAAGCAGCCATCTATCCCTATCTAGTGGCCGCTTACGAGAACCATTCTCGTAAGCAGCCAGCTCCAGTTACGGACACTTTTTTCGCGTCCCGAGGGTGTCCGCTTACGAGAGCTTCGACTGTAACGGTTGCTTGCAGGTGATCGAACTCCGACACAAGAGCTATTTACGATTTGCATTTTTTATGGGCTGCAACTTTTTGAAATTACTTATTGGTATACAATAAAGCTTCTCACCCTACGTTTAGAGGCTCGTGGGGGCTCTTTACCAGTTGGCGGATGAGATAAAATTAAAGCTCCTTTGAGCAACCTCATGGTAATGCGATTAGGTCGATTAAATGCCCTCCCTCCTAAGCGTTTAATAATATCTTAATCTCACTTCATTTGCCTTTGAATGTCTTTTTCACGGGAGTTGCATCAATGGGTCTTTGATAGTTCGTGCGAGAATAAAAACATCAAACTAAGTCTGTTTTATGCTAGAAAGAATGTCTGTCTTGCTATGTTTAAATTGTGTCAATATATCACTTCTTGGTTTACGCCATTCGCCTTGACAATGGTAAACAGTCGTGTCGGCTTTGGTTGCGTGCAAGTAACGATCGCTCAAATTAGTTTATCATCATCATCATTTTATTTGCCACTTTAGAATTAATACATACAAAATAACTTAAATAGATAGGGCGAGGAGACCTCCAAGAAACCACAAGGCTTATGGGGGAGGCCACCTCGGGTTAGCAATAAGTTAGTAATTTCGCTGTGAATGTGCAGCTAGGCCAATTTCAGACTCATTTTATTAGAAATTTCATCATTTTTTTCTTAAAAGAAGAGAAGCTACTCGAACCAGTGATCGATGCTGGTAGAGAATTCCAAATTTTAGGACCCTGGAAAAGTATTGTAAACTGCTTTAGATTTGTACGACAGTGATGTGGTCGATAACACTTTTCTATTCTTGTGTCTTAACTGTGTATTTGACTACTAGTAGAAAACAAATGAGAAACATCGGGGGCAATAATTGGTTATGATAGTAAAACATAAATTTTCGCCTTAATAGAAGTAATTTAAAAGCCAAAACCCAAATAACTGTGATTTTGATACCTTGGCACTCAGTCCTTTACCGAGGTGTTTACCTGATTCGTCCCCAGTCGTCTTCATATGCACGCGGCAAAGGGAGAAGCACGCGTGCGAGGTGGGGGAGCAGGGGTTACCACACGTTCAGGGTCAGTCGAGTTTATATTTTGATCGGAAACCGAACGGTCCGCTTTTACAGAAACAGCCTCTTCAACATTACTTTTCTCATATAGTGCCTCCAGAGATTCTTGCACGAGGGCCCTTGGCCTTGAGAGCATACCACAATGCTCTTAGTGAGGGAAGAACATCTGTGAAGAGGGTGCCAGTCATGATGATTGGACAAGATCGGTCAGGAAAAACCAGTTTAAAGAAGTCATTGAAGGGGCAGGTATTTAACCCAAATGAAGACACCACTGTAGGGATAGATGTGGATCCTTCACATTTCAAAGTGTCAACTGAGGTTTGGAAGACAGGGCAGAAGGATCAAGGATCAACTGTTAATGCAGCCTTTTCTTATGAGCACCAAGCAGCACAGCTGATTGTAGATAGCTTGATGACGGAAAAACAAAGACCAGAAGAAACTACAGCTTCAGTTGCAGCGCAGTCTGAAAGTATTCCTTTCGTTAGTGCAGATTCATCACCTCCGAGACCCAAAGAAGGAGATTTGAAACCCTTACCTTCGAAAGATTCAGAGACAACACGTGAACCTGGAGAGGATGTGGCCAATTCAAATGAATGAGATCAACAAGGCACGTCAAACGTACCAGACGAGGTCGCGACTCTGGTTGAAAAATTGCTTCACGAGGACAAGAAAGAAGAAGAAGACAAGAAAGACATCTATTCTGTGTTATGGGATTTTGGTGGACAGTCAGTCTACTATGTCACCCACCCGCTCTTTCTTACATCGAGGGCAATTTATTTGCTTGCTTATGACCTCAACCGAAATCCACATGAGAAAGCCGATCCTCTTGCAAAGCAAGGAATGTTCAGAGCATTTGAAGACAACTGCAGTCTAAAAACGAATCTAGACTACCTAGATTTTTGGATGACATCCGTTGCTTCCCTAGCCAGTCCTGACTGCAACCATCAAGTGTGCTCTAATTCAATGCTGTTGCCAGAGAAACTTCCTCCTGTGTTCTTAGTGTGCACTCATGCTGATGAACCTCATGGTGGTGGTGATCCTTGTGCACTAGCCAATGAAATCTTTGATTTTTTACAAAACAAGCCGTACAGTGCCCATTTGTTCGAGCATGTCTTTGTTGTGGATAATACTAAATCTGGCGGAAAATCTGAGTGTCCAGAAGTACTACGTTTGCGGCAGGAAATACTTGCAGTTGCCAAGGAACTGCCGCAGATGGAAGAAGCTATTCCGATCAAATGGCTGCAATATGAGAAAGAACTTCAAGTCATGAAGGAAGACGGATTCCACTGGATTTCTCTTGAACGAGCAAAACAGATTGCTTCTGAAGTATGCAAGATTGGTGAAGATCAAGAAATTGTGACGTTGCTGAACTTTTTACATGACCAGAGAATTTTGATTCATTTTGATGACACTCCTGAGTTGAATAGATTGGTGGTCTTGGACCCTCAGTGGATGATTGATGTGTTCAAGAAAGTGATAACTGTCAAGCGTTATGATCACGAAGAAAGAGAATTTAGAGAACTATGGCGCAAACTAGAGAAAACAGGAATCCTGCAGGAAGAACTTTTAACACATGTCTGGAGTCCTCTGTTGGACCATCAAGGAACATCTGAAAGCCTTATTGCAATCATGGAGAAATTCAGCCTGATGTGTCCGTGGCCTTCATCAGATGCTTCATGTGGCAAACAGTACCTGGTGCCATCCATGCTGATGTCGCACCCACCACAGAGCATCGTGAAACTTTTAGAAGCTGCATCAATTCCCTCTCTTTTTCTTTTTTTCAAATTCCTCCCAGCTTGTTTCCCCGACTGGTGCTGCAGTTTTTTCAGTGGTGCACTGAAGAATTTCCAAGCCCTGTAGACCCCCAGTTGTTCCACAATTTTGCCAGGTTTTACATCTCTCCAGATGAAGGTTGTTCAGTTGTCCTTCTGAGCCATCCTGCTGTGGTCGAGGTTGTTATTCTCAGTGAAAGTCACATAGCTGATCGAGATGAAAGCTCACAGTCGATGCTGAGCTTCTCCGCTGACCAAAGCCAATGCACATTTGAAGTCACTGTGGCCCGTGCTGTACGAAGGCAGTTGGTTCTGATGCTCGACTGTATGAAAAATGAATTCTGTTGGCTGAAGAATATGAGATATGAGGTTGTTGAAGGCACAAGTGTAATAACTGGTCACAAATGTAATAAAGTCACAAGTGTAATAACATTCGGTCACAAATGTAATAAAGTCACAAGTGTAATAAGGTTTGCATGGTGACAAATGTAATAAATATTTCACACTTAGGCACAAATGTGAACGGCACCTGTCGCTGAATTAAATTATGTTGTCAGTAACTATCACTTTGCATGTACACAACATTTATATTGGAGAGCTTGTCTAAATGGACATATTAATCATTGGTTCGGTTGGACCACGTCAGATAAAGCACTGCTCTCAACCAGTAACATATTCAAATGGAATTGCATTCAACCATAAAGTAATTAGGCAATAAAATCCCCTAGATGGCACCAAGCATAGATATATTGGAGTATGGTCGATTTGCCATAGCTGGGATTTATTCAAGAAATGGCCAGACAGCGTATACTGGCTTTCATTAAACCATGGCTAGAGTTTAGTTCGAGTATATCATAAATACATCAACTGACGAAATGAATAACACTATACTGGCCAAGATTTGCTATCACGATATTAAAGTTAGTATAGTAGCATTGTAACTTCTGCTGTTGAAGTTGGGTTTCATACTAAAATGACTGTCACTAGGTGAATAGACTTCTTAAAATTCCTCAAGATCGTTAAATGCTGATAAAGTATTTTTATTGACAACTGTTCCTCTTATGAAACCACAGGCAAACCACCCTAAGTGTTCGAAGGTTATAACAATTGTTGACATAAGACGAACACAAGAAATATATCAAAATATACGAGGCTTATGAAAAAAGCACTAAAAATTACATAGAGTAAAATGAAATGTTAATTGATTGATTCATATGTGGTGTTTTGTGGCCTTCCTGGAACATTTGAAACATCTTATTGTAAAAACGACCTTATAAATGACTAATTTGTCCATTTAGACAAGCTCTCCAATATAAGTGTTGTATAGATGTAAAGCGACGGTGACTGACAACATGAGTTTTAATGATATTTGCTGTTCACATTTGTGCCTGTGTGTAAAATATTTATTACATTTGTGACCAAACCTTATTACACTTGTGACTTTATTACATTTGTGACCAGTTATTACACTTGTGCCTTCAACAAGGTCAGTTTCCTCTGCCCAGTGTGTTCACAAGGAGGCACAGTTAACTACTGCCGTACTCATCAAGTACATGGTTGCCAGCAGCTTGAGTGCCTTCACTTGTGGCCCGAGTCTGAGTTGTGCAAACATTCACAAGCTGTCATTTGCCGAGAGTCCGCTGATGCCGTGGAAACCAGGGTTCAAGTGAAACACTTTTCACCATGGTTTATACCTTCACATAATAAGGTAAAATATTTAACAATTATTCGCCTCAGGCTCAGTGATTATTCAACAATAATCACTGAGCCTGAGGCGAAAAATTGTTTTAGTATAGTTTTCAGAGGTGAATATCAAAACCTGCAAAATAACAATAGAAAACACGAAAACAAAAGACACAGGTGCTCGCTTACATACGTGTAAACCAGTTTAATTCATCGATTGAAATCGTAATTTACACTCAAGTTTTAGCAATGAAACGGAACAAAACAAACACTACGAAAAAGATGGATATCTGTTACCTTTGTTTAATCGTTGGTGACTTCTGAGCAATTGTGTGAATCCTCTCGAAATTGGTAGCTAAATAATGTTTTACCAGTCGATCTGACTGAGTACATGGCCGCTGCGATCTCCAAAACCACCATGTTTACGATCAATTCAAAGCCTTGAAAACCATCTCTTGGAAATATTTTCGGTCCAAAAGCCTTGGTAGTCAATTTGCAAAATTCCCAATGTTTCAAATATCCAGGACTTGGAGTGATGTCTTTTAAATGAGAGAAATTTTCATTCAGCAAATGCCGCCATGTTCACTAGCCTGGATGGGAAAGGTGGCATGGCTTAGTAGCCACGCCTTGAAATGCTATATTCACCGCCTAGCGCGGTGAATATCGGGTCATAGTCCGAGCTTCTCGACCAATCAGAATTGAATTCACCTCTGCAAATTGTACTAAATCTATTTATCAATATTTTCTTTTATTTTTAGAAACCTGAAGATAAAGAGAGGACAGGTCTGCCTTTAGCGGAAGGTAAGCCTGCGTGCTTTTGGTAGAATTTCTCCTCTATGAATACTGAATACATTCCTTTAATAAGAGCACAGGGCGATTAGTTTCACTGTTCGTCCTAAAAAGTGATGCTACTTCAGTTTGGGCAAGAACTGTTGTGTACATGTAAACTTGAGGGAGGGGTAGGAGTGGACCGATGTTCGAGCCGGTTGTTGATTTGAAAATTGTGGGTGAATTGTTTGAGAGATGAGGTGAAAGTTATCGTCAACTCGGAGTTAAACCTTTATTTGCGTGGTGTTTTACTACATCATAACTAGATTGATGCCTTAAGAGTCACGTTTGGCGATGTAGTTTGGATGTAATTGCCACTTGCATTACTGAAAGCCAAGCCAAATACACTAAAATCTAGCTTGTGTAGTGATGAAAGTGTTAAATATATCAGAAAAGTTCTTATAGTGTTGTGACATGTTTAAATCCCAGCAGCTGAGGAGGAGTCAGGTGAAGAGAAGGCCCTTGCCTTACCCTGTGCAGTTCAAGATGCTCTTCTATCACAGTCTTGTGATGCAAAAGATGTCGTGGTTCGACTACAAGAGGGTCTGCAGTTGGAACAGGCTTCTCTGGAAAATCCAGACCCAGAAACCAAAAGGATGATCCGTTGCCTGGCACGAAAAGCTAAATGTTCGTGCAGACTTGATGTGGTGAAGCATTTGAGGAAAGTTACACCAGCTGGGACCACAGGTAATTGTAGGTTTTACGCTGCTCATTCTGCAGCCACATTGTAACTATGGCGAGCAGTGCCTAGAATAACTGTTGTTGGATGATATTTCAGTTACCTGAGCTTTAGAAGATGACTTATGCTTGGCTATAACTTAAATGTAAAATAAACAACAATAGTATTCCTCAGGACTTCTCCCACCCGAACGAACAATTGTCATTCCTGGACTAAGCTATGTACATGTTATTGGATTCTAAAAGGACATTACGCTGTTGTTATGGTACCAGTCTAAGGCATCAGGGCTTTACTACTGGCTGCATTTCAAAGTTGAAAGCTAGCTATAATAGCTCAAAGAGCTTTTAGCCGTGACGCAATTTTACTTCGGAAGTCCGCTATTTGTGCATTTTCCCAAGATTGCATTTTTGTGTGGAGAGTACTGTAATACTCATTTAAATTTGTCCTCCAACAGGCCCGTTACTGCATGAAAATCTTGATGTTCGGAACATTCCTCTTCAGCAGAGTAGAGAGCTGTCCGTGCATTTGTGTGGTAAGTGACGATGTATAGTGCACACTGTAGAACGGAGACCTGATATAAGATGTTGAATTAATAAATTGAAAACGAGAAAATGTTTTGTTATGATGGTCAATAAATGAAATCAAGTATGTGGGACGCAGAGTTTTCACAGTTAAGCGTACGGGCCACTTTTTATTTCTGCTTCGAAAGCGGTGTACTGAACTTCTGTGTTATAGGTTGATTGGTGATTTTTAAAATGCATTTTGATTTGTTTTTACATAGGACAGTTGTTTACACTTTGCTCATTGTTATCTGGTAAGATTCCTAAAAGTTCCTCCGTTTAGTTTTACTCTATACCCACAACTGAACTGGCCTTATTCAAAACTGTCTGATACTGTTATATTTACTCAATTTTAGAGCAGCCATTTTGAATGCTTTGTACACGGCCATTGATGCCAACTGTTTACTTAAAATTCTGACCAAAGTGTCACTAAAACTCTTTTTCAGAGTCATGTGTTCCTTATGTTGGATAAGATTCAAAATGCTGTCATTTTTTTTAGGTGGAGATGAGTGGATGACCGTTGCTGAGAGACTGGGGTTGAGTCCAGCAGAGATCCGTTTCCTTGAGAGACGATGTCTTAACCCGTTTGAGCCTGCACTACAGCACAGCAGGAATCAGCAGTATTTGACTGTGGGACACCTGTATGATGTGTTGGTCGATTGTGAACTTCCGATGTTTGCTGACTTGTTATAGAAGATGTATTTAGGTGATGTTGTACTATTTCTTTAGAAAACAGAGAAAATTTATCTTTTGTTCAAGCTATTATACTTTTCAACCTACGCGTGCAAGGTGATTTACCATTTTTAATTATAGCCTGATATGTAGCCTCCAAACAACTCGCCATGTGATTGATACGTTCGGGAGAGCAACTGCCTTTTTAGGTCGGAATTCACTCTCTGAGAATTATTTTCGTCAGAATTTGAGTAGACCCTCAGAAAATTACTTTGTGCTCGCCCGCTCGACTGAGGGACTACTTGTCTATATTTTAACAGAGATTTTGCCGTAATGTATTCTAAAGACGACAGGCTAAGGTGGGGGTAAATTGAATCTTTTACTTTTCCATTATAGTATTTGTCTTATATAAAGACCTGCCAAAAAGGCACGTTTGAAATACATTGAATTTTCTCAGATTAGGCGACTTTTTTAATATTCTATTTTTATACCAAAGATTTGTATTTTTCTCTGTATTTTATTCGGCTACACCCTTGACGGATGTGGCAAAAACGTAACAGAGAAAACTAAAGATAACTTAATGGTCTGTTGAGCTGTGTTGCATAACAGAGTTCTTTTCTCTGTATATTATTCGGCTAATGTCTATCAAATGTTTGCTAGTTTGCTAGTTTAAATAGAACATTAAATAGTAGCGTGTAATTGTTGCACAATAACAAATTGAATTTAAAATACACTTACTATCTTTAATTAATTATTCCATATAGTATTTTTATATAACTGCCAAGGCTGATTATTGCTTGAAATACATTTAATTTTCTTAGATGATGCAAATTAATTTAATATTCTATTTTTATACTCAAAATTTGTACAAAAAAATCGATTAAGATTTAAAAACTTTATTGTAGCTATGTTAGATCGTCTTTAGTAATCTAGTCTCCCTCGCTGCCGTTTTAATTGTCGTCACGCAAGGCTCCTCCCCAGTGGAACCTCAATTTAACGAAACTCTTTTTAACGAAGTCCACGGTATCACGAACGATATTCTTCAGCCCGGCCAAAGTTACAGTAAAATGTATGGAACAGGACCTCGACATAACGAACCTCAATAAAACGAAATCCTCGTTATAACGAACACAATCCGGAAGCCCAAGCGAAAAATGTACCTCGATATAACGAATTATAATTAACCCGCGACAAAAGATGAATGTAGAACAGACCAACAAGGATGAAAATACTTTAATCCTGTAATAGGAGAACAACTTCAAAGACATATGTCCATTCTTTCAGATCAGAGTCGTTCAGTTCAGTAAATGCTGGTTAGTGCAACATAACAGCGTGAAAAGCAATAATTAACTGTACCTCGAGATAACGAACATTTTGGTTGTTTTTCCACAAATTCGTTATATCCAGGTGGAGCGTTGCGTAACGACACTAAAAACGGCTGCGAGGGAGACTAATAGTAATTATGAATAAGTACTGTTCTTTGAATCGTGTTGTTTTCCTGGTCGGGATAGGTAATTAGGCAAATGTTAAATAACTGGCTCGTTGCTGGTTAGCAAGTGATTACAAACTTAATCATGCCATGGCTGGGAGAAAAGAGCATTTTTCACACCACCTCGTAACTCCAGAGATATGTGGATAAATAAAGACAAGTACATATTTTGTTATGTATTTTGTTTCGTACGTTATATTCGCGAGCCGCCGTGACTTGGTTAACTGAAATTGTGCTCTGTACTGCAAAATATAAAACGCTCAGATATAAGGCCTTTTGTTCCCTCTTAATCGAAAAAAGAGAGAAATATTTGAGTACCGTAAAAGCCCTATTAAGTCCCCGTCTCTAATAAACCCCCTTCTGGAAGCTCAATTTTGTTTAATAAGGCCCCCTCTCTATGAAGCCCCGCCCCGTACATGGCTAATTCACAAGAAAACAAGGTAACAATACACTTTCAAAGTTATCCACCACATTCATTCCAGTTTGTTGGATATGAGATAATTATAACCAACACGCGCTACGCGCTCCTTGCTTCTGGATTCTTTGTGAAAGGGAGCTGAGCTTACATCCCGTCAAAGTTTTCTTTAACATGCATCGGTGCAAGTCGATAAAGAGTCACTGGCAGGATAAATGGGCGTGACTGGGAAGCACGTCTTAATGAACGAGGCAAGCAAACAAATCATGATGTACTTATAGTCCAGGCATTTTGTAATCAGACCTACTACTAATTGCAACAGAAGCTTTCTCAACATAAACTAGTTAGGAATGACCTATACAATAACATACTAAAAGTCTCTAAAGATTCAAGCTTGGGAACACCTCCAAATACGATCAACGTCTAACTCGCTTTCTGCTGCAACATGAAAACGAGGCTATAAACAGGAAGTTGCTGTTTACGGCTGTTTTATTGGTATAAATTATGCCTTTTCTTTAAAGTTAAGAACATACTCTTAATACAATGTTTCCCTGGCCTTAATCATAAAATAAAGACCCACAAAAGAGCAATTTTTAAAATGCTAAGTTATTCGAAAGTTTACATTGGTCAAGACACGTTTATCACTTATCTTCAAGCTAGAGATAGAGTCATTCTTGAATTGTAATCTACACAGTCATGCTATTCAAGGAAGTCTTCCGAATCTTCACTTTCGTATTCCAGAGCGTTGGTAAAGTTAGTGCACGCGGACCCTTTGCACTGGCCGCAGGCTGGAGAGCACTGCATGCCATTCTTATGGCAGATGCACCTGTTAAAGCGAGTCTGGCGCAGGCGGAAGGTCCGTCGCACAGGAGTTGCTCCTCCACTTCATAAACTTTAGGTAATCTCCTCTTTGTGCGGAAGTTTACACTGCAGGTCTGGTGGTAAACTGCGTCAACAGCAGGCAAATCATGCACATTTAGAAGTCTAGCTTTTATCGTGTCAGACCCCTCGTCCACTCTCTCTGAACAAATTTTCAATATCGTGCCTTTCGTTTCAATTGTTGTAACCCTGAACGCTTCCCCCAGTCTTTTTCTCTATTCCCCGAACTCAACTTTGGTACCACAAAAGAAACAGTCAGTTTTGAATGAGAAATATTGTTCTACTTGGCGAGTTAGAGAGCGACGATTACTAGTTGTTTCAGAAGTAAGAATTTTCTTGGTTCGCTTGATGTTACTTGGCAGACAATATTCTCGCCGGCAGTTCTGATGAACCTGCTGCACAGGAACCGTAGTGATAGAATCATTTCGCTCCGTGCTCGCCCGATTAATTCCCGCGCTTCCCTTTTCTCTTAGCGTTACGACCTCGCCCGCGCCGTCAAAGTTTTTTTTTTTTTACAAATAACACACTTTTCTGTGTCATACATAGTTGAGTATCTTGTTTTCTGAAATTACAGGCAGATGGAAACGTGTAAAAGACAACAAGGCAACGATAGATGTATCAACAACGCTTTTTGCTCAAACCAATTCTCAATTCTAATTAACAGCTATTTGTGGAAACGTCTAGGTTGATTGCCTAAATGTGACTTAAATTGGCTTTCTTGAGTTTTTGATAACGTTTGGTTCTATTCTTGCCAAATTTAATAAGTCTTAAGTAAAAATGAATTTTAGGCAAAATGTTTTGTGCTCAAAACGAATTTATTGTTCAGATCTAGAGATTTCTAAGTTATGAGAAAAAGATAACGCACGAAGCGCGAAGCGATAAATGGAATATCAGTTTTCGAGCTCTGAGTTGAAACTCAATTTGGGATTCACTATACAGGCCACAATGATTTTTTTGAACTGCATAACCTTAGCACATGACATCCATGTTTATTTTAGCTTAATTTTTTTTTATGTTTTAACTTTGCTAGCGGAAAACAAATTCCTACGCTAAATACCTCAAACAGATAAGCAACAGCGCAGACGCTTTCTACAAGCTTTGTGTCGATTTGTGTATTTTTATAGATTTAATCATCTTCTTAAAGCAATTATCTGATCTAATTTAGATGTAATTGGACTTAACTATCAGGAAAACACACAAAAATATTTCTTTCTCTGCTAGCCCATGGTGAACGTGGCATTAAACTCAAACAACACAGCAGATAGTAGAGGAGCCTCGTTTCCATGCTGTATTATACAGGGACGATACAGGGTTATAAAAAACCCGTTTTTAGTCACCTTCCCCTGCTCAGATTTTCAGAGACTTTTGATATGTTATAGAGGACATGTTCCTGGATCAAAATCCGTTAAAAAACCTTCTGTTGCAATTAGTATCAGGTTGACCTATTTTATGCGATAAAATGCCTGGACTATTATCAAGAGGAGGTCAATGTCTGGTTCCTTTACATACACTGGCTAAATTTATGTTACGATGAAATGCAAAATCAAAAACGCTTTCTGTATGCATGCCTTCATTAGCTCATGAAACAAACTTATTTCAGTGATCCTGAAATACATCACGGCTCCAGGACCTTACGAAATAAAAATCCTTTTTGATCCTTTTTGATCACAACAACTTCTGTCAAAATTTCCGTATAATTCCCATGGGTGTGCTTTCAAGCGTCAAAGTAGAGTTCATTGTCCGAGTATCTGGCTAGCGTTTCTTTTCAAGTGGTAAAGCCACGAAAAAATGAGGATCATAAAAACATTTTCGAGATATCTTATTTGTGTGTCGTTTAACTGTTTCTGAAGGGGTCGCGTAACAGCGTGACCAACAACAGCACACCGAGGACCGGATTCCTGTGACAACCTCAGAAACACCGAGAGTCAAAAGGATTGAAGGGATGGCTATTTGTACTGGAATAATGGCGATTATTAAAGGACAACAACGAAAGAGCCATTAATTAGTTCTAAACACACTTATCTGAAACACACAAATCTGAACTGATTTTCAACAAAGCGGACAAAAGAGGAAATATTACCGGTGAGTAAATCCCAAGCCCGGCCATGATTACTCACATCCTATAATCTCGTACCAAGATTTTCTCAGTCTATACCAAAGATAGAAAAGATCTGATATCGGTGTCCTTCAGGAGAGCTTATCACAAGTTACGTAATCAACTGCGAGCTTTTCAGAAATCTTTTCCATGGTTTCATCTGTCTTTGGACTTAAAAAGTCAACTTCATGCTTCAACTTTATTCTTCATCTTATAAACCAGAAAGCAAGGGGCGGGAGGTTCAGGGTCAAGCACAAACTCATCAAAAATAAACAAATATATGTTGATTTATTCTGAACAATAAAATCACTCAGTTTACAATGACTAAAACAACTCCTAGTAAGAATGTAATGTCCTTAATGTGACACAAGTTTTACAGAATAGGTAACGCAACATTGATACAGCTTTTCATACTGTTCAACAACTTCACAAAAAACTAACGAAGAAAAGCTACAAGAGCGCATGCCAAGAGCATGATGGCGCTGACCATTGGTACTTTGGCTCCATTGCACAAATCCCCACTGCAGCAGTAGATGTCGCACTCGACCGTCACTGAGGGATCAGAATGCTTGCACAACTCGGATGAATCAGCATCGCACTGAGATGAAACGGCACATCCTTTGCCGTATACCGCGACTGACGCTTCATCGCTTTTCCCCGAAATATAGGCTTTGCCACAGCGGTCTGCAACTGAAGGACATGTCACCTCTTTTTTGACATTAGCACAGTCATCCCAGCTCTTAGTGCTATAGCACTGGTAGCACTCGAGGCCATATCCTGCGAAAATATCATCGGAGAAAGAATCAGTTCATGCATAAACAATGGTAGTCTTGCAAATACAAACTTTAAGACTAGAGGAACATGACTCGAACTAATCTTGTGAAGCTGTTCATTTCAAGGTGGTGTACAAATAAGATTGTGAAGCGTTTAAATACTAAATAAAATATGTTACGCAAACAGGATTGATATCCTCGTAAAGATCAGTTGTGTCAGTTATGAATCGATAAGTAAATTTGACTGAACTGTATTAAGCCGAAAACAAGGCTGCGCAATTTGGTCAACATTCAGCAACTCTTGGTCAAAATAACTTGAAATTTCATTCATAGGTAAACGTATTAGCAGTAATCATCGCAACAAGGCCCATGTTTCGAAAAACCTGAAGCACAGATCGGGAGATTTTAATAGCCGAATCCTGTTTGCCGTTGTCAATTGTAAAGAATTTCTGGGCGCTGTCTAAGGTCACATAAAGGCTACGCTTGGTATTTGCTTTCGTTTTCACCTCAAGTAACATTTGAGCTACAAGTCGTTCTAATTCTTTCTTGTGCTTTAATAAAGGGACGTGGTCAAATGGATAATTTTATCAGAGCGAAAAAAAGCACATGCTTGCCAGTAGAAAGAAGTTCATCAACCAAGCAGTGCATCACAAATTATTGAGCACTCGACTTCTTCGCTTTAAAGCATGAATCGTTCGATAATCCTTCGATACATTTACTCGAATTTAAACTTTAGCACTTACGCACACGAAAAGTTACTATTCGCGATACAATTCTAAGTCAAATTGAACCGTAAAATCGTTTAATTTCTTCTTTGAAACCTTAAAGAAGTGTGTATTGTCATAGAAGAGCGTGCCATGCGAGCGTGCTGAAAACGTGGTCGAGTATTTTCCGCATTTAGAACACTTAAAAAAGACGTTTACAGCGGAAAATTACATTAGCAACAAGCGAAAAGTCCGAATTTGGGAATCAAAGACTCGATCTACCGAAACGCGATGATTTTTAACTCTGACTTGTTTCACAACACTTTGTTATTCTAAGCAATAAGTGGGCGCTGGCTGATTCGTATTTTGGATTAAAAGCCTAAAAAATGCTCAACTATGGGAACTTCTCTTGGTTTCAGTGCAAAGAATATCAAACTCCAGCAAAGTGTGATGTTATTAACTTACCAGTAGAGATGCAAAGAAGAAAAGCGAGAACAAAAAGTGATTTCATCTTCAAAGGCGCAATCTCTCTTCTTAACTCTCTTTGTTAACGCCAAAGCACAGTTCGGCGGCGAATGAATTAACGTCTGTATCGCTACTGGCCGTTATTTATAGTGTGTCACTGAAAACAGTGGTTTTGATTCCTGTCAAAAATTTGAACCAATCAGCTTCTTTTGCAGACGTCATATTTTTTTGGATCTTGATTAGTCAGCATTCCTGGAAAGAACAACCATATTTCTGAGAAATGCTCAAGGTCAGAACAGACTTTGACAAAACACGTGCACTGTAGGTGTCAGATGCCGCAATCTCTGGAACTGGAAAGGGAAGAAAAAGAATAGAAATGAAACTATAATAAATTAGAGACAATCACTGACAAGAAAATCACTTTAGAAGCTTATTAATTAATGAATAGATCACGTCTTGTCTTTTAGGACTTTTCTGTTTTACATTTATACAGAAAGCCGGCTAGTGTATTAAGGGTCGAATCGAGTTTCTCGGAATTCGTTTAACAATGGAGATGCTTTGATTACGAGACAAATCCTTTTCCGGAAACATTTCTAAGAATGAAAGGGTTTTTTCTCGGAATTACATGATGGCATAACTGGGCTCTGTACAAAGGAAGTGCCGAAACTGTACTGCTGGACTGGACTTTGGGAAAATGTGTCTGTTAAGGCTGGGGTTCACGTGAAAGCCGTTTTCCCACTGTTTTATGTGGGTTTAATGCAAATATCTCGTTAGCGTTTCAAGCAATCCGAAAACTCTCTGCTCATGTTACAAATCTTTGTTTTGACGTGTTTTGTGGATTGTTTTTTTACGGCAGTATCTTGTTGCATTGTTACACGTGTCGATTTTTAATGCAACGTTGATTTGTACAACCTTGCAACCATGTGTTACTTTAAAAATAGTTGTTGAAAATCGTCTCCGGTGACATTACATTTCCTTTAATGATAACTTTCGCTTGTATTTCAGGGGCTGTTTTCTTCGGTTGCTTTGTCGGTTGAGGTTTTTTTCGGTCGCCATTTGGATATTTCTCTGCCCTGGCAAGGTTTTTCATTAAATCCCTGGCAAACATTACGGTCTCACCAGTTTTGTTGCGAGGGAGTGTAGAGTGTGTTCATGGAGGCCATATTGGAGGAGTGAAACAATAGAATGATTTTCCTTTGAGAAAAATAAAAACATTTTTATGCAAATATCTTTTATTGTTTGACTCCTCCAACATGGCTGCCATGAACACACTAGCCTGTTTCAGGCGTTCGGTCTGTTACGTGTTATTTTACCGTTGATTCCATTTTTCGACCGAGATATATAAATGGGATCACGAATTTACCTTCAATATAAACGAATTCCCCCCCACACCCAACTCAGTCGAACACTCAATGTCGCTATAAAACATTAATATTGTAATACAGGTATATCTTATCACTCACGTCTAAAACATGACCAAAAGTTATTTTTCGGTATACATCTGTGCGCCCGTCCACAATTTAACACATCATTTTTTTGAGGCTGTATAAATGCAATGAAAGCCCGATCTCCCGAACCTCAAACGGAACCGAAAATTGTTTCGAAAAATCGGTAGTTCAAGAAATCGGAGATAAGTTTGCAGTGTTCTACTTCAGTGAGGCAAATTCAAGCTATCGGGAGGTTCCAGAAGTCTTGATTCCATTGTATTTGAGTCTTGAATGAGACTGCATTCCTGGAAAGAGAACCTGTTTCTGAGAAAACAAAAGAATAAAGGTCAAACATGCTTTGATGACGCAATAGGTGTCATCAGATAAGAAGTTCCGTCAACGCTGGAACTGGGATAAAAGAAATCGCATAGCTCAAAATGCAGCAAATACATCGGACAATGACTGAAAAGAAAGTCTCTTCGGGGCTAATTACTCAACGGTTCACGCCTTGACTTAAGTATTTTACGTCGAAAACGAGCTGGCGCTTTGAGGTTCCGATTGTAAGAAGGATTGTGGTCATAAAAATTCAAAGACCGCGTGACTCCATTTCTCGGAATTTAATCAACAATAGGAATGCCTTGTCGGTGACGTCTACGATGCGATTGAGGTCAGCATCAAGACAAATCTTCTACCCGGAAAACACTTCTAAGAATACAAGAAACTTTTTTCTCGGAAATAAATGATAACTGGGGCACTAAAAAAGAACTGTGGACTGGACTGGACTGGACCAGACTGGGTAGGATAGGCACGGGTCTTGCACGTGAGATATATATTCGGAAACAGAGCGATATTCGATTGAGTATCATAAAACCAAGGTCAAAGTAATCACTGGCCAGTAACAAAGAACACAGACATTCCAGGTGTATTTCTGATTGCAGAAATTGGCGCAAGTTTTTTGAACCAATCATCAATCACTGAATGCAGTAATGCAAAACCAAAACAGACGCTACATACGGTCACGCCTCAAGCGAAAATCACTCTGTTTATATGTGTATAGTGGTGTTGCCAGTGACAATGCACAAAATATGTTCTAAATGCTATATATTTCGCAATAAATCGAAATAAAACTGACTTATCCAGTGTCTGTCTTGTGTTTTTTATTCACGTTTGTATGTTCCTACTGCTCCTAGCGCCAGTAAGAACGGTCTTAATCTTCGAGGTCAAAATCTTGCCACAAACAAAATGTTTGATTGGTATGCTTCAGCTTTATATTTAGTTTCACATATCAGCCTTGGTTTAACTTGCGTACAAAAATATAGTGCTATTAGTACTTTCTGACTTCAAACGGTTGAAAACAAATAAATCTAGAAGAAAATGAGACCAACAACAAGATACGACCTTCGACTACTCGCCACGGAGTGCACCGATCCATAAAGGACGGAAATACAGATGATGAGCACATTAGAAAACCTGTTGAGAAGGAACAGGAGGATTCAGAGACTTAATATGTTAGAAACTCTGTTGAAAAGAAGAGTGGGAACAAACAATGCAGAGCGAATCGCAGCGGAACTAACTAAGGAAGGCTTCAGAACGGGATTCAAGAGGAACAGAGCGATCCTAAGAAACATCATGAACATGAAGATTGCTGACGCGAAGGAAGACTTGAACATCGTCGACTACCGCTGGCACAAATCCAAGAAACAACTTTGGAAGATAATTCCTTTTGCCTGTGTAGTCGCAGAAGAGTTCAGAAGGATCTACAAGCGTGAGGTAGAGGCGGACTGGGCGAAGGCGAAGCAGAAAAACCGGCATAAGATCGAACACCTGACCAAGAAATTCGCCGATAACGTGGCTCTAGTCGACACCTACAGAGGCGTCAAGATCTCAGACGAGGCCCTGGGTCCGAAAGAACCCCTGCTGTTATTTTTACGACCGGAATGATAGGACTGGCGCGGTTCGCCAAGCATGGAAACGTTCTTATTATTTATTCTTATTCTTATTCTTATTTCAATATTGTATATATACGCAAATACGCACAAAGACAAATCACCAGAGCGTAAGAATAGAACTGCGTACATATCCTAATTAAATACTATTATCCTAAGAAACTCAAACAATAAGACAATTTAGACAGCACCTTAGGGAATCAATGTTCATGTGCTATTTTCTTACTTGCCCAGCATATTTAACGTAGTGACTTATATAATATTCATTATCATGTCCTGAAGAGAACCCTGAAGAGGTTGAAAGTTCTAGACGATGTAAATGTAACTTTTTCACGCTCCAAACGGTTGAAAACAAATAAATCTAGAAGAAAATAGGTTTATTTTGTAACAATTTTAATTAGACAAATCCTTATGAGGGATCTCTTTTACGGAGCTGGGTAGCCTGCGTTATCTTTCGAGAGGTACTCAGCTTAAACAATCTGAGGTTGCCCACCTTCCACTTCACATGTAGGCACCATGGTCATTTGGCATGGCAAACCGGTGATCTTGGATCACTGGAAGAAGGCCTCCCTGCACTTGTGTTGCATTGGATCTGTCGCTTACTTTCACTAGATATACCACAGGAACACCATCAGATCTTGTCATGACGTCACCAGTGCTAGCCGATGCAGGCTCATCAGTAGGATTCACAAATGACTGTTCCTGGTATTTACAAGAGGGAACAAGACGAAAAGAAAAAAAATATATTGATATCAGTAAAAAATAATTTTATTTAGCTTGTGACAAAATCGTCTCCATGTGTCCCTAAGGAAGGTGAGTGTGACTTCAATCATCTTTCACCGAATTCCACTATAAAAATATAATAGCGAAACGACTCGTAGGTGAAACGACCGCAATTAATATTGTTGGCAGTATTATATAATAATGATAACTTTGGCTTTAAATTCAGGGGCTGTTTTCTTCGGTGGCTTTGTCAGTTGAGGTCTTTTTCGGTCGCCATTTGGATATTTCTCTGCCCTGGCAAGGTTTTTCATTGAATCGTGATTGAATCCCTGGCAAACATCACGGTCTGACCAGTTTTGTTACGAGGGATTGTTACGTGTTATTTTACTGTAGATTCCATTTTTCGACCGAGATAAATGGGATCACGAATTTACCCTCAATATAAACGAATCCCCCCTCCCTGCCCCCAACTCAGTCGAACACTCAATGTCGCTATATAACATTAATCTTATAATGCAGGTATATCTTATCACTCACGTCTAAAACATGACCAAAAGTTATTTTTCGGTATACATCTGTGCGCCCGTCCACAATTTAACACATCAGCTTTTTTTGAGGCTGTATAAATGCAATGAAATCGCGATTTCCCGAACCTCAAACGGAACCGAAAATTGTTTCGAAAAATCGGTAGTTCAAGAAATCGGAGATAAATTTGCAGTGTTCTACTTCAGTGAGGCAAATTCAAGCTATCGGGAGGTTCCAGAAGTCTTGATTCCATTGTATTTGAGTCTTGAATGAGAATGCATTCTAGGAAAGGGAACCTGTTTTTGAGAAAAGAATAAAGGTCAAACATGCTTTGATGACGCAATAGGTGTCATCAGATAAGAAGTTCCGTCAACGCTGGAACTGGGATAAAAGAAATCGCATAGCTTAAAATGCAGCAAATACATCGGACAATGACTGAAAAGAAAGTCTCTTCGGAGCTAATTACTCAACGGTTCACGCCTTGACTTAAGTATTTTACGTCGAAAACGAGCTGGCGCTTTGAGGTTCCGATTGTAAGAAGGATTGTGGTCATAAAAATTCAAAGACCGCGTGACTCCATTTCTCGGAATTTAACCAACAATAGGAATGCCTTGTCGGTGACGTCTACGAGGCGATTGAGGTCAGCATCAAGACAAATCTTCTACCCGGAAAACACTTCTAAGAATACAAGAAACTTTTTCTCGGAAATAAATGATAACTGGGACACTAAAAAATAACTGTGGACTGGACTGGACTGGACCAGACTGGGTAGGATAGGCACGGGTCCTGCACGTGAGATATATAATCGGAAACAGATTATTCGATTGAGTATCATAAAACCAAGGTCAAAGTAATCACTGGCCAATAACAAAGAACACAGACAATCCAGGTGTATTTCTGTTTGCAGAAATTGGCGCGAGCTTTTTGAACCAATCATCAATCACTGAATGTAGTAATGCAAAACCAAAACAGACGCTACATACGGTCACGCCTCAAGTGAAAATCACTCTGTTTATATGTGTATAGTGGTGTTGCCAGTGACAATGCACGAAATATGTTCTAAATGTTATATATTTCGCAATTAATCTAAATAAAACTGACTTATCCAGTGTCTGTCTTGTGTTTTTTATTTAAGTTTGTATGTTCCTACTGTTCCTAGCGCCGGTAATAAGAACGGTCTTAATTCTCGAGATCAACATCTTGCCACAAACCAAATGTTTGATTGGTATGCTTCAGCTTTATATTTAGTTTCACGCATCAGCCTTGGTGTAACTTGCGTACAAAAATATAGTGCTATTAGTATTTTTTGACTCCCTAGGTTTATCTTGTAACAATTTTAATTAGACAAATCCGTATGAGGGATCTCTTTTACGGAGCTGGGTTGCCTGCGTTATCTTTCGAGAGGTACTCAGCTTAAACAATCTGAGGTTGCCCTCCTTCCACTTCACATGTAGGCACCGTGATCATTTGAGGCTGGCAGACCTGTGATCTTGATGTGGATGCTTGGACTGCGACCACTCCAGCATCTGCTTGAATTGCAACTGCTGTTTGGGTACCACTAGGCTGTTGCTGGATTTTTTGAGGTCCTTCTTGCTGAGCCCCTGATGTGGAATCTTGTACAACAGCCTCTCCACCACCTACTTGCAAGGGAACTGTCATGGGAGCACCACCAAGGTGAGGTCGATCCATCACTGCTTTAACCGTAGGTACCAGTATCACTGGAAGAAGGCCTCCCTGCACTTGTGTTGCATTGGTTCTGTCGCTTACTTGAACTGGATATACCACAGGAACACCACCAGATCCTTGCGTCATGACGTCACCAGAGGAAGTTGATTCAGGCTCATCAGCAGGATTCACAAAAGGTTGTTCCTGGAATTTACAAGAGGGAACAAGACGAAAAGAAAAAATATATTTATATCAGTAAAAAATAATTTTATTTAGCTTGTGACAAAATCGTCTCCATGTGTCCCTAAGGAAGGTAAGTGTGACTTCAATCATCTTTCACCGAATTCCACTATATAAATGAGTTGTAATAAATTTAGAAGGAGCGAGACACATAAAACAAGTGATTCGTCATGATACCAAACTTAAGTCGAACTTCCCGTAAAGAAAAATTCCCTGGGGTCCAAAATCAGTGTTTCCTTAGTACAGGTGTGCCCCCTCCCATGGGAAGCAGAGTTTCTCGCCTGGGGTCGCTGCGCGCGGACAGCCGCGAGAAGAATGGGGAGACGTTGTGGCTTCGCCGCTCATTTTCCTGACCTTGACCTCGTGCTGCGTTATTTAACCCGAAACACCAGCTAGCCGGCTACACGGGATTTCGAGATGTCTCGATGTCGTTCCAGTGTTTGCGAAAGAAGACTCACCAGTTCTGACGGATTCACGGTACAGCATGTCCTACAACAGCAGACCGCTGACCAGATGCCTATGACAACCACGGAAATGCCGAGAGTCAGAAGGATTGAAGCGATGGCTATTTGTACAGGAATATGGGTAGCGACATCCCAAAGAAAGCGAATGAAAAAGCCGTAGGTCACGATTAGTCCTAAACCAAGCAAAGCAGATTCGATGCAGAGACACAAGAACACACCAGTCTGAAGAAAGAAAAGATAAAACATATGTCGTGAGTATAAACCTGGGCTAGGTGGTTAATATAGACACCAAAAGGACACACACAAGTGTCCCTGCTATCCGGGTGTCCACAGAAGGCGTCCACTGCAACGTTTTTTCTACTAGCAGTTTAGCACAGAGAAACACTGGAATGCTCTTAGTAAACAAGAACGAAGAAGGCGCAGAATGCTAGTCTCTAACAGGGTGAAGAATTTTATGCGCAATAGAGCTTTTCATAAAAAAACAAAGAGAATAAAAAAGTATTTAGTGGGATGTAATTAAGCTAGATTCAGAAATGTATTTCAGGGTTCAAACTTTACACTTCAGTCAGTACATGTTACTTTAACCACGCTTTTAATTTTTGTAACTTACAAGCACTTTTCTGGAAGAAGTTATTTCTCGGCGACTGGCGACAATACCGATAGTTCCTGTGGCGCACATCTGGGATAGAAGAGACAAACAGGAATATTTGTCACGTCTGAACATATAAGACAGTGTCAAAGGCTGATCATCGTACAAACAACGAGTTTTATTTTTATGTCTATTTCCCCTGCCACATTTCCTAGTTGTACGGAAACGAAAAGTGCCATTTTCATTCCCCTTTCACAAAATGAGTGCAAAAGTTGTGCGGAAAGTTGGAAAGTTGTACCGGAAAGCCAGGATTCCAAAGTAGCTATAAAACTCCGCCCCCTCTCCATTAAAAAGGGCTCCGGGGTCTGTGGCAAACGTTATCAGGGCTCCAAGCTCATTGCGAAAATTTTACTCCCTTCCGGGATGCGGTCACCTCTCCCCACACCGTTTGGGACCCTAAAAAGCTATTCTTGATTAGATTCAGATCCACGCACTAAATTTGAGCTACAGTGAAAAGTCTTCAGAGAAACAGTTCAACAACGCACTGTATCTAGGGCTTTCCACGAGTTGCTCTAGATTTCTTAAAAAGTTGCTCGAAATTTCTTAAACAGTTGCTCGAAAGTTGCTTCAAAATCCAAAAAGTTGCTCCAAAAATCCACAACATTGCCTTTAATTTAAATAAGAACGTTCTCCAAATATATGCTATTTTCCCCTTGAAGGTAAGATTGCTAAGCATTTTCATGTAATTTTACTTCAACAGAAACAACTAAATAACATTTAAAGGCCAAAATTTGTTGAATTGCAAGGATTTCTTTCACTAAAGAAAAATCGTGAAGATACCGACGACGTCATGTTTGCTGACGAGATTTTAATGCTCAATGATCCGAAAGTTGAAGCATCCTCTGAACTTCTTTGGAAATCTTCGGCAAGTTTCGTTAATCTTCGGAAAAGTTCGAAAAATGCTCGGAAACGTTGGTATGGTTTTCGAATAACACTCGGGCAATCTTCGGACTAGAAATTGCAAAGTTGCTCGAAAGGAAAAAAGTTGCTCGAAAGATGAAAAGTTGCTAAAAAGTTGCCGAGCAACTTGTGGAAAGCCCTAACTGTGTCCACCAGGCCTCCGCGCCTTCCTTTCAATTTACTTGATAGGGTGCAGACTTGAAATGTCTGTTAACGCTGTCGCTCACTGCTTCTCGGAAGAAGGGAATCGATGGCTGTACATTTTAAAGCTAGCCCTAGTAATCAGCTAGCCCTAGTAGTGCAGAAATCGGCCACGACATACATCCAAGTTACGCCGAAATTCTTGAAACAGGTGTAAGCAGCAAGAACAAAAGACTGTTTCTGGAGTCTTTACATTCTTTCCTCGACAAAAACACTATAAACGAAAGAGCGCCCTTCCCAAGGGTTTACGCATCGCTAGTTGCTCCCCAGGGGGGCAACGAACAATAACGTCAATGCAACTTATTAGAATTCTGCTAACCATGCAAAATCCATCATTCTCTGAAGAAGACCGCAGAAGGCGATCGAAAATTTAGAGTATCCTTTTATATTTTTAGATCTGTTTAAACCATTTTAAGCTATGACCACAGATCGCTCCAGCAGTTTTTTTTTTTATTTCCTAGTTTTCTTCTTTACTTGTTATCGCTTGAATCCCAAACAGTAGCGAGGATAATTACGACACTTCACATTCTGTAATTTTCCTGTAATTTCATTCACATTCATGAATATCATCATTGGACACATAAACAATGAATACCCAACACGTCCCTGACAATGCAGCCCAAACCCTAGTGTTGTAAGTGTTGTAGAACGGAGGAATGAAACTACAGCATGGTTTGAAAGAAGTAGAGACTAACCTAATGATTTGTGTTCACTGGAAACTTGCGAAAACCTTGACAGCAGTTTAACAAGCGACACTTCT